>NC_069089.1:1305365-1509902 GCF_947172395.1 Bicyclus anynana | reverse complement strand
GGTAAACAGACATCAGTACACAATTTACGAAGCCGCTATGATTCAAAACCAATCCTCAATGATCGTCTTGAAAGTTCAAGCATTTATTCCGAAAACAAACTCGTCAGCGAAAATGTTGTGACTCAGACTTTGAAGGAACTGGGTTTATCATAAAAAGTACTATAAAACTGAAACACATCAATATTTTGCTGTCAATTTGACTGTAAATTAAAAGCTTGAAAGGGCCGAACCTTCGTAGCTTCTACAATAGTAAATGCAGTACAACTATATAATTTGGACCTCGAAAACACCCATAATTAAACTTTAAGTCTCTTACGACCTCAAATTCCAATACATGTTTCTATGAAACTACTTACTTTCTGATTAGGTATAGTTTAAACGACTATTTTATCCTTTAACATAAGTATAACTATTTAACCACACACACACACACACACACACACACACACACACACACACACACACACACACACACACACACACACACACACACACACACACACACACACACACACACACACACACACACACACACACACACACACACACGAAGTTGGGGAATACCTTCGTGTCTCGAAAACCACGTAAAGCCATCGATTTTGGTCATAACGCCAGCCACACACTCTCAAATATACCTACCTCTTAAATATGTGAAAGAGAAAATATATATACCCTAAACAAAACCTTATTCATGTTTCGATATTTTGTTTTGTTATACGTGACTCAGTTTATATATTTTTATGGCTATTTTATTGTTGATTCTACCTAGATTCTAGATGAGATAGGAGTTTATAAAAATGATTATTATTACAGTAATTTCATTTCATTAGTGGTTTCATTAGTGTCCAGTTTTTCAAATTAGCCTCTTATTAATTATATATTTACGATAATCGTAACTCTTTTACAATTTTTACGATTATACCGATCATATATTTTACGATAATTTAACAGCCATTTTGCGGTTCTTCCGTAATGTATGAAGCAGGTTAGATGCAGATTAAAGTATTTCTGGAGTTAGAACCTAGCCACAACAATTTGCACAGGTATTTTTGTAATATTAGTTGACAAAACAGTTAGATAATAATAATTAGAGATAGTTAGATATGAAATTAATTGGAAATCATCGCTTGTTGAGAGATTTTAGTAGTAGTAGCTTGCTACTCTCATGATGCATAAATTTGACTTTACTCTTACATTCAACACAATATCACTTGGTAATGATATTGTGCTGTTTAAATAACAAAAGTTACAATAAAATATGAAATAGCATACAACAGAAGTGATATTTTTGTATTAAACTACACAACCTTTAAAATTGTAATACATGAAAATTAGTATGAAATATATAATTTAGAGGGCATTATTATTATTAATATTGCAACCTTAATATGTATGACTGGATATTGCCTGGAGCGTTGCCAGTGAACAAAAATATGGTTTATGTTGGTAACTTATCATATTTTCGCAATAAATTCTGTTATTTTTCGAATAATGAAACGAATTCTGTCGACTGTTATTTATTAGTTTCGTTAGCGCAAAGTTTTGGAGTCTCTAAGGCAAGAGTCTAGACTAGACATTGGAAAAGGGAACACTGTGTCGCGAACATTATGTGAGTCATGTACTATATATATATAAATCGCTGAAGACAAGGTGCGTCCGTTCAAACTCCTACCCAGCAGCATCCACCGGATACAGTAAGAATTTAATAGTTCTGATTATATACAACAGATTACCACTAGGGTATTAGAAACGTTCAAATATATTTGACAAATATCTTGACAAAGACTTAAATATTCATCAAGCAAGGTTTGACAAACACAAAAAAGGTCAATGCTGTCACTAGATTTTACTACATCAAAATCTAAATCGTCTTTGGATAGTATGAAGACTAATAAAGTTACCTACCTATACTAAATTAGTAAATGTAGGTAGAACAAAACAATACGTGATGAGTTGGGTTTACTCATTACACTAACGACATGCATCGCTACGAACATGTCAATATTTAGTTTTAAAAAGTCAACAGCAAATAGTTTCGTTCAGTTATAATTGGAATAAGAACAAATTGGTTCGCGGAACTAATTTGCTTTTTAAACAAATTGCTTTTGTTTCGACTTAGAGATTTGCTATGTGGTAGCGTAATTTTTCCTGAAACTATGTCTTAATAGGTTACGCTTTCAAAACAGAATAGGCTAATTACTATAATTACTTCTAAATCTTAAATAATGATTGGACTAATGACATCGATTACTACGAATATGTCCGATACCATGTTTCCCTTCTATATTATTAAAACTGTTTTCGTGCGGCTTCTGGGGCTATAGAATATTTGCTATATCCTTTACATATTTACCATAATTCCTCGTCTCCTGTAATAAGTGGTAAGGCGTGTATCGAATCCACGACATCTCGGTTAAGTTCGGTCTCTTAATCATGGAGCTATTGAAGCTTGACATTATCTCAGGCCAGGCCAAACCCTCGATCTAAAGGCCTCTTTTATAAATAGACACCCGAATGACAACCCTCAGGGAAGAGGATCATATGAAGGCTTAGCAACTCAATTAACCTTTCGACAATCAGTCAGCACATCTTGGCTGATAAAGCTCAGATGAGGATTTATGGCTTGGCTGGCATTTCTGAGATGAGGATTTATACCACATCCCAACGTCTCTTTTAATCCAGTTTTCAAGAAGACGCCCTCGGAGACAAATTCCGTCTATCGAATCTAAGTTCTTCTACTCTAAGACTCTGGCAGAACTTCTGAGCTTTTAAAAACCCCTAACCTACAGACGCGATGTTACTGCGGTCCCAATAAAGATCCCTAGACAAATACTCTAAAAATAAAAATTAGATGAAAACCATCTAACGACATTTTACTCTTATAGTGTTACAGCAAACTCGTTCTAGACGCAACGTTTGCGAGACCCAACTTCATTCACAAAATGAAACAGAGCATTGTGTAAAAAATTCCACAACTCCACTAATGTATACAGTTTTCTATTAGGGATGTTTAAATCATTTATTTGAACAATGTCGATCAGCGTACGGTAATGTTTACGCTTTTAGGAGCATCTGCGAGAAATATTTATATTTCGCATTGTCTACTAGACTTACTTTTTTATTATAATATACAATTATAAATCTATTATTATATGATAGAGTCATTTGAATATGCTGTTAAGGAATATTGTTATTATCATACAAATGTTGCGATTGCCGTGCGTATTTCCTACAACTACTTAATCTACGGCATCTTCTTGGGTTATATTTGTGAATGGAAAGCTATTTTAATAATGTTTTTTTTTTAATATTTTCTTCTTACTTTTTTTATAAAGGCCAAGATGAGATGACAGTGATTGTAACAAAGAGGAAAATCAAAAAACTATATTGCTCTCACTTAGTTTTTCATAATTTAGTCAATCTACATTTTGTGTAGATCTAAATCAGTAAAATGTAACTTTAACAGTTTTTTAAACCGCTGTTCGAAACATGACTGTAAAAGGCTCGTTAGAATAATTTGCAAATTACATCGAGCCCCAAACATTTTAAATTGAACCCTAAATACTTCTCGATTGCGTTTGAATTCATTATGATAAGGAACAAAGATACATTACAAAGTATTCGTCTTTAGAAACTATTGTGCTGTCAAACATCGTAGTGAAAAAACCAATTGGACATGTCAAAATAACGTTTTGCGTTGTAGACAGCTGTCAATTTGATGGTAATGGGCAGTTTTAAAATACCTCTGACCCAGATTTCGCAATCAATATCTTCTTTGTAGTACCTAACTCTGAAGATTTGATGATTTAGTTGGATTTTGGGACATATGATGTCTCATGATATCCCCTAGAAAATAATAATATCACGTTTTATACCTGCTTGAAAAACTGAGGGTCTGGAGACCTGCCACTTCCCAAAACTACCATGTCATTTAGCGATACAGTACGAAATCTAGGTGTTGTATTTGATAAATATCTCTCCTGGGTCCCTCAGGTTAGCGAAGTGAGCAGGAAGATGTTTGCAGCAGTACATTCTTTGCGACGTCTCAGTAACTTCCTGCCTATACCTACTAAAATTACGTTGGCTCAATCTCTCCTTTTACCAATTCTTGATTATGCTGATACTTGCTATCTAGATTTAACTATTGAGCAATTTAATAAACTTGAGCGTATTCAAAATCTCTGCATTCGGTTCATATTTGGACTTCGAAAATATGACCACATTTCTGAATTTCGGACTAAGCTCAAGTGGCTTCCGATTCGTCTTCGCAGGAATACTCATATTCTGTCTCTTTTATACTCTGTTCTTTTCCATCACTATACTCCTTTTTATCTGAAAGAACGGTTTGAGTTTCTTAGTGATACTCACTGTCGTTCACTCCGTTCTGACGATAACCTTATCTTAAAAATTCCCACTCATAGTACTTCTTTTTTCTCTAGATCCTTTGCTGTCGAATCCGTAAGGCTGTGGAACTCTCTCCCTCCTGATATCAGACGTGCGAAATCTTTACCGATATTCAAGGGGCTCATTGGTAAACATTACTTTCCACCTTAAATTTTTTATATATTTTTTTTTTAATAATTATCGTCATGGTTTGTTGTGTTTATGACATGTTTATATATATTTTTTTATATGTTTATACATTTATATTTATTATTTATATATCTATATTTATATATATACTCGTATACGTATGTATAAATATTGTAAATATACAATTTGTATTATTTGGTATATGTATCGTATTGTATATTATATATGTTGATATTTCTTAGTATTTTGTTACATAAGTATTTAACTATTTTCTTTTTTATGCGTTATTTTCTTTTATATATTACTTCTGTACACCCTAGCCTATATCTTTATAATTTTTATTATTAGTTTCTTCGTTAGGTTGCCTGGAAGAGATCGCTTTTTAGCGATAAGGTCGCCTATTGTGCATTTTTCTTTCTTTCCATTATTTTTCTGTATCGTATGTTTCTGTGTGGTGTACAATAAAGTATATTTTCATTTCATTTCATTTCATTTGTCAGGCCGTCTATCAAAAGAATAGGCATTTTCATAAAAGCTGGTGGTACGCTTCGGCCGTGGCTAGATACCACCCTACCGTCAAAGACGTGCCGCCAAGCAATATTACGTTCCGATATGATACCGCGTGGAAATACTCGTAGACTGGATCATCGCAGTCAGCTAAAATAAAAAAAAATCATTTTGTTTTAGCTCTTGCGATTAAAAACATCTTATAGTAGTTCATAGACCAAATATCATGTCTAACGACAGTATTAATAAAAAAAGCATTTGTAATTTAATTAAAGTATGTTTATGGGCTCGCGTGGCACATAAAGACGAAGTTGGAACAATCGGCGAATAAAGCTTTATGTGGGCTTTATGTCAGTTTGGGGAAGACACGCCTTGGCCTTCGCATACGAGCGGGTCACCATTTAATAAATCCTTAATATTTTATCTAAACTAATATTATAAACCCGCCAACTCGCATTAGTGTGGTAGGTCTTTATTCCAAATCCCCTCTTTTATAAGAAAGGAGGCCTAGCCCTGTAGTGGGCCGATAAAATAGGCTGATAATGAATAAAGTAAAAAAATATAATGCTAGCTACTCACTATCCAATAAGCCCACGTGCTTGCAGCGCAATAAAACTGATCGTATGTTGGTAAAATACAACAATATAAAACTACGAGATTGAATATATAAAATATTTTTACTATAATAAAAGCTTTAGTATTGTGTAAATAATTATAAGCACTCGAGAAAACATAGTTATTTTGAAATCATATAGATACCTACTTCAATATAAATTATCCTACTAAAATTATAAACGCGAAAGTTTGTTGGATTGTTTGGATGTGTACTGAACCGATTTAGCTGAAATTTGGAATGGAATTAGATTTTACTCTGGATTAACACATAGGCTACTTTTCATACCGGAAAAATCCATGGTTTCCGAGGGATTTATGAAAAAGTAATTTAACGCGGACGAAGTCGCGGGCGTCTGCTAGTAAAGAATACAGAAGCTTTGCCTTCCATTGACGATACATTCCCGCATGATGGTCTATTACAGGCGTTAATTTACCACTTTCCATTAAATTCTCAGCAGATTTTCTCTTTCGATGTGTAGTATTTACTGTTAACTGTAATCCCTTATACGTAGCGTCTAAATAAACTGTATCCAAGGTCCCCCAGAGACCTACATGCTGTGAAGCCTTACGTCTACGGTAATGCTGCTCTCATGCACTCTGACCTTTACTTGGATTGCAATGCATTTGCTTGGGGATATCTTAACTGTAACTAGGCTAATGTGAAGTAAGGCTGTAGACTCACTTCATCATCAATCTTTATGAAGTGTATCCCTGTTATCACAGCAGGGACTTTCAAATACCATGGTTCTAAGCATCCAGCGACTCCCTGCAACTTGCTTGATGTCGTCAGTCCACCTGGTGGGGCGTCCACCAACACTGCGCTTTCTGGTGCGTGGTTTACTTTCCAACCTCAACGTCCATCGGATTTTCTTAAATTTACTAACTAACTTTTTAGTTTAGTTCAGTGAAAATGAATATCTATATTGTTATTGGTGTGGTTTCGATATTTTTTTAAACTTCCCATCACTTAGCTACGCTGCAGGTAGCAATGTGTACCCGCAGCCTACTTGACCGTCTGTGGGCGGCGTTATTCATTTGTCTTCCTAATTTAACTATTATTAGTATTACTTACATCATTTCTGTCACATATACAGCCCAATTATCACTTTAGAATGTTTTAATCAAATTGCACTCTATGTTAAAAGCAATAAAATCTATTTTCCTAAACCTAACTCTCACAACTGCTCATCACAGTAAAGTGACACTTATCACATCCTACTGCACATAGCCTTATCACTGGACGCAATTAGCTCACTGCCGTCGTTTTTCATGTTTGTTTAGCAATGTTTGTTAGTATATTTTAGTACCAAGTTTAATAGCAATTATGCAGTTCCTGTCTCGTTGGTTCTATAAAACAGCCCTGCTCGGTGTGTACTGTTTACCAACAAACAAATTGAATATGAGGGTATAAATCGCTAGTCATTTCACACGTAATAATTATTATTAACTTTTTCTAAAATCTATAAAAATAAATTCCATTAATAAGCTTAGAACAATTAGATAATGTATTTTAAATAACATTTTATTAACAAACAAGGCGCGACGGTATAATGTGCCATTTTAAACCCCACATAAGTGGTTCTTCCTGAGAGGTCCTGGGTTCGATTTTATTATTATTTTTATTGATACTTTTAAATATGATTAATATTACTGTTCCCCTCCAATAAGACGGAGAAGACAGTGTCACTGTCAGGGAGTGATAAGCGACATTTTATCTACTGACGTGCTTACTCCCTTAGTGTTTACGACTTATTGGACGTTAAATAGAAAAAAAAATGGCAAAAACGTTGGAAAATATTGGTCGTATTTAAAATAAATATGTCGAGTTCTTAGATCTATGGTCAAGTGGTTTTTTTAGTTAAGTCGTAACGAACATACAAAAATAAAATGTTTCCTCTTTATAATATTAGTTTTTGTAATATTACATTTCATTCTTTAAGAAAAATAAATAAATAAGTGAGTATGTACATTATTCCCATGTTACTAAGTACTTAAAAGTACTACACATCGGATGCGTTTTAAAATCGCTCCGTGACTTCGCCGCGTAACCGGTGTAAGGAAGTGCCAATTGAAACAATTCTTCGTTGACAGCTATTGTTTCGGAGATATATACTACGTCATCATACATACGGTTACAAGTTAAATATAACAATTGTGAGTTTTAGCGCTTAGCTGTAAGTACTTTTAGTCGTTCGTTAGTTAAAGTTCTATTAAGCAGTCACGAAAAAATGTAACAAGATATATTTCGATTCAGAATATATATTTGAATAATCAAACGCGAGAATTGTAAAAATTATAAATTACTAGCGGACTTCGTCCACGTGGAATTTAGTTTTTCACAAATCTCTCGGGAACCATGGATTTTTCCGAGATAAAAAGTAGCCTATGTGTTAATCCATGTTATAATATATCTTAGTACAAAATTTCAGCTAATTCGGTTAAGTAGTCGCGGCGTGAAGAGTAACAAATATTCATGTCGTTAAAATCATCAGTTTTCACAAATCTCGGGAAACCATGGATTTTTCAGGATAAAAAGTATCCTATGTCTGTCTAGAGTAAAATCCATTTCCATTCCAAATTTCAGCCAAATCACTTCAGTAGTAGCGGCGTTAAAGAGTAACAAACATCCTAACATACATCCAAACATCCATACAAACTTTCGCGTTTATAATATTAGTATGATGTAATTAACTGAATAAATGTATGGTCTCAAAAACTACATACTCAACTGATGTTTAATTTTTAACCGACTTCCAAAAAGGAGGAGGTTCTACGTTCGGCTGTATGTATTTTTTTTTTTTTTTTTTTTTTTATGTATGTCCAGCGATAATTCCGTCAATTATGAACCGATTTTGAAAATTCTTTTTTTGTTTTGTAGGGTTTACTTCCAGGGTGGTCCCATTTTTTTCATGTCAGGATCTGATGATGGCATCCTGGTGAAATTGAGGGGAACTTTCGAAAGTTGTAGAGACGGCTAGTACGTTTGTTAGTGGTTCCATAAGGTATTTTAAACCACTACAACTTTATGAAGGTTTGGAGTTGGTCTGATGATGGAGCCGAAACACAGACGATGGAACTCATCAAGGATTTACAGCAGTCACCTTTTGTTTGGGCTTGATTCATTTGTATTGATGAGTACTTTCCACCTATATGGGTTGTGACTGTATTAAGGGTCTGGTGATGAAGACGAGGGACAGTGAAGAGAACTCCTCGACGGTTCACAGTAGCTACCTTGTGTTTGGACTTGATAAATTTGTATTGATGAGAACTTACCACCTAGATGGATTGTGACTGTATTAAGGGTCTGATGATGATGACGAGGGACAGTGAAGAGAACTCCTCGACGGTTCACAGTAGCTACCTTGTGTTTGGACTTGATAATTTTTTATTGATGAGAACTTTCCACCTAGAAGGATTGTGACTGTATTAAGGGTCTGATGATGAAGACGAGGGACAGTGAAGAGAACTCCTCGACGGTTCACAGTAGCTACCTTGTGTTTGGACTTGATAAATTTGTATTGATGAAAACTTTCCACCTAGATGGATTGTGACTGTATTAAGGGTCTGGTGATAAAGACGAGGGACAGTGAAGAGAACTCCTCGACGGTTCACAGTAGCTACCTTTTGTTTGGACTTGATAAATTTGTATTGATGAGAACTTTCCACCTAGATGGATTGTGACTGTATTAAGGGTCTGATGATGAAGACGAGGGACAGTGAAGAGAACTCCTCGATGGTTCACAGTAGCTACCTTGTGTTTGGACTTCATAAACTTGTATTGATGAAACTTTCCACCTAGATGGATTGCGACTGTATTAAGGGTCTGGTGATGAAGACGAAGCACAGTGAAAAGAACTCCTCTTGTGTTTGGACTTGATAATTTTGTATTGATAAGAACTTTCCACTTAGATAGGTTGTGACTGTACACACGCAGTGGGTATGCTAACACTAAAAATAAAAAAATAAAAATTTTAATAAAAAAAATTCAACCGACTTCCAACTCAAAAAATAACTTTAACTAAAAAGCAAAAAATAACATCCTACCTATGTGCTACCTTCTGATCAGTTTGAAGGCGGTGCCAAGCCAGTGTCGTGTTTTAATTAAAGCTGTTTCTGGAATAACCACAGAAATTTTGTAGTTTAAACGTATTTAATTAAAACATCACTGGCTTGGCACCGCCTTCAAACTGATCAGAAGGTAGCACATAGGTAGGATGTTATTTTTTGCTTTTTAGTTAAAGTTATTTTTTGAGTTGGAAGTCGGTTGAATTTTTTTTATTAAAATTTTTATTAATATTCGAATGCTGCTTTTAAATTTTGCATGCGAATATTTTGACTGCAAAAATATACTCTTAAGTAGAACCAATTGGTATTTTTATGAATATTGCTATGCCGTTGACGACTTTTGCTAGTGACTTATGCTAGCCATTCACCAGCCTATAAGTTCACGCGATATGCATGACATCATGCAGATCGCGACCGATCAGTTTTATCGGATGGTGAGTGGCTAGCATTACGCCGAATAGCATAATCCCGAGTAAATGAATGAATTTTAAAAATGTGAACAACGATCTCTCGGCTAGAAACTTGTATTATTTTTATCTCACTCTCAGTATGCGAATGTTGAATGAAACTATTCGCGTAATTTGGCTATCTTTGCCCCGCGGGTTTACTCATAATACTCACTTTGATCCTGTTTATGTGCGAATGCAAATATATACTCAGGCGCACAATTATCCGCCCTTTTTAATATACTCGCGTCATATTAAAGTGGGCGGATAATTGTGCCTCTGAGTATATTATAAGCTTGTTCCAAATGTACCTACATGACTCTGGTGTAATTGGTAGTGCAGAGAGTAGTGTAGGGAGGTCTTAGGTTCGATTCTCAACTCAGTTTAGAATTTAGGTAGGCATCGGTTAAGGTTAGGTTAGGTTTAGGTTCCCGCCCTACCGCCAAAGACGTACCGCCAAACGATTTAGCGTTCCGGTACGATGCCGCGCTAGAAACTTTCAGAGGCAGTTGCGTGCACTTCATACATGCATTAAAGTACTGCATACCCTAATAGTTGACTTCTTAATGCTTATTAAATAAATATTTTTCCAGTTAAGTTAATTTTCTTACTAGTGCATATTCTGATCGACGACCTTATGCACACCACTGGTCAGAGATATGGGTAGAATAAACTTATAGGTACCTTTTCCAAATAAACACGCTTCCATCTTAGATTGCATTATCACTTAAACATAAGGGTGATCTTTGAATAAAAAAAACATACAAACCAATAATTAGGAATTGAATGATGAACATATGAAAAACTGTTATAAACATTTCCTTCATTAATCACACACACATCACCATAATAGCTAAAAACAATAACAAAGACTGAATGTGAACCAAAGATATTAAAAAAAATAAACAAATACCAAAGATTAAATGCCTCCAACGGAAACATCCCGCGACGGCATGCTGTGCCTGTCAAGACACGAGAACTGCCCCTGGGACGAAGCCCTCAAGTCTGCTGACCTGACCTGGTCAGGGCTCCAGTACACCTGTCTGAAGATCCTCCACCTGTACTGCAAGGTCTTCGAGAGGGAAGACGTGTTAGAGCTGGTTATTAGGTGAGTCATCATTGCTTGAGTACAGGTTCTTGTGAAAGAACTCGTTATGTTTTGGTATCAATATTTTTTTGCACAGCAATGCTGCTTGGCGACAGAAATAAGCAGTGGCGTAGCGTGAAGCGTATTCAGATGTGGGCGAAGTTGCATCTGCGAGGTCCTTTTTTTATTACCGTACCGTTCAGTAATGCTCCCAAATCTGCCGAAACCATGACAATTTTTCCTTCATCATGAAAAAAACATGTTTTTTCTTTCAACGAAAATCCATGTAAAATATGTACATGGAGATGTAGAGGTTGGCGGATACATTAAAGTAGCCTCGATCGTTTGGTTGACCAAAACAGTCTATTTTTCAAAGAGGAACATAAAGTTATAGGCCAGATATTACCGTAAATACGAGTATAATTTATGCCTTAGTCTGAAACTAAAATTTACAGAATAGCAAGTAATTGTATGGGATATTATGAATGGTACGGTATCATCAAGAAGAAAATTACTGAAAGTTTGCGCATTTTTATGACTGTGACCGATTAGACAGTAGCGGTTCTTAAAGGTAGTTAAGTAATTCCCCCATAAAGCCTCGCTAGGCTTCCTTTAGCGCGAGGCCATGGGCGGCCGTCCGCTTTGCCGACGCCTAGCTACGCCACTGGAAATAAGCATGGCGGTGGTACTCGACTTCCACGGTGAAGTTTACATAAAGCTCTTATCATACTCGTAATTCATCATTACCAGCCGACGGACGTTCACTGCTGGATATAGGCCTCGTTGTAATGCACGCCATTGACGATCAATTATTCTCACGTTTCTGCAGCACCCACGACTATAACTTGACGGCTCGACTTATGAAACGTCATCGCTGCCGTTTGCGCTGCAGAAACGTGAGAATAATTGACCGTCAATGGCTGACTTAAGGATTTCCAAACACAACGGTCTCGAACATACTCTACTACTGTTAAAAATTTTGCCACTTGATCGATTTAACTGATTCTAATCTTAAAATATTCAAAACTTTCCGAGGATGCGATTCTTTTTTTTAAACAAATCCAGCGATTTTATTATTTTATGGATTAAACATGAATCACCAAAGACCAGAGTCCAGTATAATTAAGATATCTGTACGCTTTTGCACAATTTCGACGTTTTATTGCACATAAAATGGTGTTTACGTGGAAAAATTCGCATTCGATTTAATTATTTTCTTTTACATTTGATGTATCGTCGTCTACAATGGAGCGAGAGCCTGTAAACGCCAGACATACTTTATTTTAGGAAGGTTGAATGTTTGTCAGCATAAGCTCCTATTTTTAAGTATGGTATCCAATTATGGAGTTTGGATTGTGGTGACTTTGAAAGATAGCAGGTTTTAAGAGCCCAGACCCTCAACTGTCCAATTATAATTTTTAATCTATATTGATAAAAAGTCAAAAAATAAATTTATTTCTATTAAGCTTAATAAAATATCTCACCTAAGCCTAATCTATTAGGCTCAATCTGGGTTTATTTTTTATAAGGATTGTGTTAGATTTAATATTACAAAGACGTATTAATTTGCGGTGTTGTAGGGGGTAATCTGGATCTATTGAACCGATGTAAAAAATTCTTTTACCACTAGTAAGCCATGTTATTTATGAGTGACATAGTACCATCGCTTCGCTCCAGTGGGCAAACAAAGTTTGTTTCTCCGCTACGCTCCCTTGCTCCGTTTTGGTGGACAGGCAGCCTAAAGCCACCATGTTTTAAACTTCATAATTGGCTACCGTACCTATAGTATGAGTTGGCAGCATGGAAGGAGCTGACTTTGAGTCTTATTAAAATGAGGTACTTAGGTCTGGCTACCACATGCTCTCGGTCTACAACGGCTCGTCTCCAATATCAGCAAAAGCCACGCTCGTTACCCGAGCTATCATCGGTAACGACCACCCGAAGCTGAGTTTAATGTCCACAGAAATGTTTAGTGCAGCCATCCGATCGAATTGAGGAAACCAATACAATGGTGTGTTGTTCGCAATGTTTACAATTGATGATGTATTGGAAAACAATGTACCACATTGTAATATTTAAGGGTTTAATCGAAGTGCTAAGTCGATTATTTATTAATTGGATTTTATGTTTAGACTACGAGTGAATATATAAGACCTCGCGTAGTTTCCGTTCCCGTAGAAATAAGGGGATAAAAATATATAGCCTATAGCACCCGGGGATAGTTTAGCTTTCCAACAGTGAAAGAATTTTTCAAATCGGTACAGTAGTTTCGGAGCCTTTTCAATGCTAACAAACAAACAAACAAAAGCTGAAAGTTTCTTAGCTCAAGCTCCTACTATAAGTAAATACGGTAGCAAATTATGTAGTTTGCACGACGGGGTTTTGTTACCATTTGATGATCGTTTTTAGTTACGCATCTCAAGATTGTAATAATTACTAGCTTATTTTAGAATTTAAACTACCGTGTGTGTTATTCATATTAATTGATTATGAAACACGGCTAAATCTCACGTGATATAAGATCGGAGCATGCCCGACTAGTTTCGAACCCATACCCATAGTCAGTTTGGGTCGTGCCGCGTTGCAAGAACCAGCTCATGACTAAGGGCCCCGTAAGGGTTCGAAACTAGTCGGGCATACTCTGACCTTATATCACGTGAGTTTTAGCCGTGTATCATAATCAATTAATTACTAGCTTAATTTTGTTATGACACATTGTTTTTTTTTAATTCTAAGATTTGTTTGTTACTTGAGTGTGCCGGCGGGTTCTTTGAAATTGAGTGTCGCGGAGTCAACGTCTCTTGAGTGTGCTCACTGCTTGGTGCGTGCGTTGAGTGTGAACTCAGCTTTGTACTCAAAGACTTCTTACAAAGAGAACAAAAAGAAACTAACATTCATTAACAGTCGTGTTGATGAATGTTAGTTCTTATTATCTTCTAAAAGTTACAATCGCTTAAGTGTAGTGAAGTCAAAATTTATTTAAATTCATTGACAACTTAATATGTTCATTTTGGACCATCAAATTGCTACAAATTGAAGCTGTGAAGTATCTAAACGCGCCTTGTATTATTAGTGATCTACCACATTGTGAGGGGGAATTAATTTTTGAATGATGCTTGGACAAATAAACAAACAAATATTTTACTGGAAATGTATTTTTAGCCATATATTTCGATAGGCTATGATGATGAGAGTTAAAAAGTGTATGGTTGGTTAGTGATAATTTGTTTTACAAACCACATTATATGTACCTACTTGCCTGGGCGTTACTTTATATGAAAATGTTTTGGGGTCTTGTTTGAAGCATTTGACGGCCTCCGTCAGTGGTTTCCGCGGTGGATATACATGACGGAGGTCCTGGGTTCGATCCCCGGCTGGGCCGATTGAGGTATTCTTAATTGGTCAGGGTCTGGCTGGTGAGAAGCTTCGGCCATAGCTAGTTACCACTCTACCGACAAAGACGTACCGCCGAGCCGAACCGAAACGGGTGTGGATTTTCATAGTCCTAACAATTTAGCCCGCTTCCATCTTAGATTGCATCATCACTTTGATTGTAATCAAGGGCTAACTTGTAAACAATAAAAAAATATATATAAAAAGACTTAATAGAAAATTGTGCGTGTTCTAGTGAACTAATTTTAAATACGTCATTTGTTTGTTTAAAAACTCGACGCTTTGAAAGTTATATAACAGAGCATTTAGAACTTCTCAATGACGACACCATAGAAACATAAAACTATAACGTGCTCTGCCGTAATGGCCGTGATTATTTCAGTCATACGTTTATACGTCGGGCTCGCAAACTGCTCTTTTTATTCGTAAAAGCGTTTCAACAGTTTGTTGTTCAAAGTAATTTGCACGGAATCCACCGACACAACATAATGCAATGTTTTTATGTCTATTTGAAGCTGTAAGTTTACTATCGCATCGTTTTTCACTAATGGGTCGGCTTCTTATTTTGAGAAGGCTTCATCATCATTGTTATCAGCCTATTTTGAATTATGGGGCACCATCGAATCCGTTTCCGTGAATTCTGTGTTTAGCAAACCCTGCTGAAACCGAGGATTTTTCTTTTTTGTCCGCAATTTGAATCATCGTTCCAAATTACAGCCAAATATGTTTGGCTTGCGGCAAAGATACACACTTAGTTTTATGGGTATTGTGAGAAGTATCCCAAAGAGTCCTAAATAAAGTCAGGAAGTGGTACTTTTAACTTCCAAGATTTGATCCTTCTCATACAAAACTAATGGACGCCCGCAATTTTGGAAAAAAACATTCGTAGTGGATACCTACGAGATTTCGTGATGAGTGAGTGACTTTTCACATTTATTATATTAAGAAGATATGGCAAGTTTAGCAAAAAAAAAGTGTAAAAAGGTTTCTTTCTCAGGGTTTATAAATTGCAAGTGTAATGGGTGAACATTTAGCTTCAATGGCTTCTTTATTTTAATGGGCAAACCTCAGCGAACAGATGCAAAGTAAATGGCATTATGGGCTTGCCGTTATTCTTTCCATTAGACGTCGATCGGCGCGCCAAAGGTCGGAGTCAAGGATGCAACTAATCTGGAACAGACTAAAAGCTTTATACTGCGCCCTAACCCATTACGTAGCTTATTGATTATTTTGTATGTGCTTGTACAGGTTTCTATTAACTTATGTGTACTTATCTATTGCCAGTGGCGTGAAGTTTACAAACAGGGTAGGCACTATACGTAAAAATTGTACAAAATGGAAAATTCCTTCATATATACATGTTTTTAAGTAGTCGTTAGGTTAGGCATTGCATTTGTGAAGTGCATGCCACTCTCTATGGTTTGTTCCTACAAATACCTATATAACAGCAAGGAAGAATACATTTCCCACAACAGTTGCTTTAAATTTTTGTATTTGTCAGTTTACTTTTAATATTCTGAGAAGGATATATTCTACTTCCTTTTGACAGTCTGTAGGGTATGTTCTAGGTTTGAGGTCTTGTTTGGTTGGTTGGCACAGAACCCCATTGCAATTCTGAGAGGGATATATACTTCCTTTTGACAGTCTGTAGGGTATGTTATAGTTTTGAGGTCTGGTTTGCTTGATTGGCACAGAACCCCATTGCAATTCTGAGAGGGATATATACTTCCTTTTGTCTTTAGGGGATGTTCTAGTTTTGAGGTCTGGTTTGCTTGGTTAGCACAGAACCCCATTGCAATTCTGAGAGGGATATATACTTCCTTTTGTCTTTAGGGGATGTTCTAGTTTTGAGGTCTGGTTTGCTTGGTTGGCACAGAGCCCCATTGCAATTCTGAGAGGGATATATACTTCCTTTTGTCTTTAGGGGATGTTCTAGTTTTGAGGTCTGGTTTGCTTGATTGGCACAAGAACGCATTCCAATTTATACTAAACTTCTAGGCGTTCTGTTTGATCCTGTTCTCATTTTTATCCCTTTTCTTCTCCTTATTTTACTCCTCGATACTTACAAATATATATGGCAGTTTGTCCATTATGTGTCTGTCTTTCAAGCACCACTAAAAACCAAATGGATCGAAGCAACACATGTTTGTTTCCTCGAGATCTGACGTTACTGAATTCTAAGCCTCGAGCTTCCCATTTGTCTGGAATTGTACCAATCGGATAACAGAACTGGAAATCCTTCAACAATTCCAGCATCTTTGCATCTGCTCAGTACCGGCAGTAATGCAAGACAAGAACGCTTTTACATGAACCACTTTGCATATTGATTGAACACCAGCTGTTCAGTGATAAATATTTAATGGGTTTTATGGTGATTTCAAAAGGAATGTAGAAAATATTCTATGTTATGATGATGATGTATAGGCAATATTTGTGACCATGATTTGAAAAATAACTTGTTGTAATTGTCAAGTCGGCAATACATTCAAAATATTTCCGTACAAAAATATACTTCTAGTCATAGTCACGCCAAACTAGGCGCGAGAGAGGTTTGGTGAGATTTTACCTCGGACTTCTTTGATTTCTCTAGTTGTTTCTTTGGGGTTTTAGTCTCTTTTTTAAAACCACTTCTGTATTAGAACAAAACAAAAAGTAAACGACTTAAAAAGTATTACGGTTTTTGAATTTGTGATTTAATTTTGGGAGACTACATCAAAAGTCATCAATTTAAATGTGTAAGAGATAGAGAAAAAAAAAATTCACCTCCTGTTGCATATTTATTAATATAATAAGTCATTGTTTTGCGACAGTTTTAACCTTGTGTATCTTATTGATTATTTTGTGTGTGCTTGTACAGGTTTCTATTAACTTATGTGGACTTGTCACTGAAAGAAGACTCGCGATTCAATAGTGATTTAATCCTCGAGTTTTGTAAATAGCATAACATAGGCAGAACCATGATACTCCAGTGGCAATGACCTCTGCCTCCGAATTCAGAGGGCCTAGGTTCGAATCCGGTCCGGGGCATGCACCTCCAACTTTTCAGTTGTGTGCATTTTAAAAATTAAATATCACGCGTCTCAAACGGTGAAGGAAAACATCGTGACGAAACCTTCACACCAGAGAATTTTCTCAATTCTAAAAGTATTGTTTTGCAACAGTTTTAAGTAGCATTGTCTAGTCATGGATTATTTCTTCCGATAAAGTCACGATAGACAAACTCGATTAAATAGAACTGCCTAATGTTTTTGATCAATACTCTATCTTCTTCATCATAATTATGCGATAGACGTCAAATGACAAAGGCCTTCTGTAACATGTAAGGGCATCCAAACATCACAATCAGCGGGTTCATTCACTGAATTAAGAGTTCTTGCTCGAGTAAATAATGCCGAGCAACTTTTTGATATTCACATTGATGATGGAAGTAAAGTATTTGGAACGCAATGTTGTCCAACAGATGCCAGACGCCACAGATAAATTACACGATACTGTTCGCAAATCTTACACGCAATTAAAATTAAAATGTCTGTCTTTGATATGTAATGAAACATTTATTCGAAGCTGCATTAAAACTTTAGTAGCAACAGAGCTTGTCTGGAGTATGAATTCCGATATCGCTGGTAAAAGAACGGGCATTTGAGGTTTAAAACCTTAGAATGAATGACAAAAGGCAAAGCATTGTAAGTATAGTGATTAATATACTTTATTTCTACGAGTACAAGCCAGTCAATCCAACGTGCATTAAAGTTGTATGCACTCTAAGATCGATAAGATATGTTTTTATTGTTTTAATGTGTTAAAGATAAGAAAGTGAAGCAAAAATATTATGCTTAGAGTAAAAGGTTTTGCAATGTAATTCACATTCGAGTGATATCTCGTCACGTGCAAGTGCGTTAATTTTAAAATAAAAAAAGCTGCGGAAAGAAACGAAATTGCCCAAATACAAAGCAAAGGAAATGGAAGGTAGTTACCACAAATCGATATTTTATAGCAATCGATACACGTGTAGACAAAGGAAGTCGATTCGATATTGTATTGCTGTGCGATTCGCAATAAACCCGTGGCATTTATATCAAGTTTATAAGACAATAGATTTATGTTTGAAACTGAATTTCCTTTTGATCTCAACACTGCGTGTCAGGCTTCGTTAACGTCAATTTATCATTGACGTCCAGTTCGAGTGACCTTGGTATGTCAATAGCGTCTTATCCTTTGCCAAGAAAGTCTCCATCATAACTATTATTATTATTTACGGGTATTTTAAACGACGAGAAACTTCCAGCTGCATTTACTGTTTTATAGCTATTGCCCATGACATCGTTTGAGTAAGTCGTTTTTGCATTACATAAGTTTATAAATATTATATGACTCGGTCTATGAATGGTGTTAGGTAGGCATTTTAAGACATCTATGCCCTATTTCACTTTTCAAGATCTACTTGACAAAAGGGAGCATTTTATAAATCCTTTAGTGTCTGTAAGGTTTAATTAAAATGCATTAGTATACGCTCGTATAACATTCCCGCTTTCCGAGGTTTGCCATAAGTGCGCCTGCGTCATAAAACACAGCGTAGTATACGGACGGCATCCTCAGCTGGATTTCTTTTTCTTCTTTCTTTTGGGCCGTTTCCGCACTTAGCCATTGGCCGTTGTGCGTGGGTCCTTCGGTTTAGGTCCCCGTTGGATTCACTCCATCCAGCCGAGCTCGCTCCAGAAGCTTAGCAGGCCGCCCAGGTTCTTTCTTGGATTTATACTACGTAAGCTTTTCATAGCAGCAATGCGCGGGACCCCATTCAGCTGGCTTCAATTAAAGGCTATGGTAGACGGTGAGAGAACCTGCGAACGGGAAGCAGTTGTCTTGCAAGAAAGTGATGATATATTCGTTGCTCCAAGTGAGTCGCACGCGAATTACAGATTGCCGCCTGTCCTCGAGTACTCGAGCTGGAAGGGTCTGTTTCTCGTGCATTGAATATACCTTACCTTATCGAACGTCACTGACTGTATTGCAGTGGTGCGCTAAAGCGCTCCCGTGGTCCAGTTATCAGGCGACAAATAGGAGTTGACCACCATGGGGCTATTGTAGTTAAAAGGCCGGTCTTTTCACGTCCCCGTGGAGGTAGGAAGGTATCCGTCAGGACTGTCTCACGATAGCACATCCCCGCAGTTGGTCGTTATTTTCACATCCTCGGGAAGATAGGAACGATCCTTCAGGACTATCGCACAATAGCAGAACCCCACGGTTTTACCCGCGTAATTTCCATTCCTAAATACATATAGCCTAGCTATAGTGTAGCTTACCATTGGTGATCGAACATTTAAAATCGAAACAGTAGTCTCGGAGTCTATTAGTAACAAAAGCCAAAAACTTAAACTGACGTCCTTATAATATTTGTCTGAAAGAAAAGTTCTTGTATACCTAAACTAAAACTTGTATAACCTAAAATTCTTACTGGATGCTTACATTGTAATTCGGTAGTTTTGGCTGTGTAGTAATGAATCAGTTATTCAGTCCGTGAAACTGACTGACAGATTACTTAGATCATTCATCAAATATGTATTGTATAATATTAACCAACCATAGCCGGCGATCGAGTGAAAGAATGAAATGTTTACTAAACAATTTGTTTAACTCATTATCATTGTTTATTCTTCCTCCATTGATAAACAGGTTGTTTACGAAGATAAACAATTCATTCGCCGGGCAAAAATGCATGTTTTGTGTTTACAATTTTATTGACTTGCAGAGATTTAATATTCACTTTTTAATCTGGTTTGTCGATTTTTATGATTCGAAATGTTAGAGAATTTGAACTTTTAGTAAAGAATTTTGCATAAATCTGCCATTTTATAAAGCACTCTACAAAAGACTCTGTACTGACAGATTAGCGTAGATATAGCTGCGGTTAAAGACAGTTTGAAAATACCAAGGCCTTATTGAATAAATAAGGCTTTGGTATTTTTAAACTATCTTTCAAAGCCATTCAAGCATTAAAGTAAGTAGGTTTAAAGTTCAATTTAATATGGTTACAATGCGTATGGAGATGCTAAAAATAAGTAGTTCGCCATCTTTGGAATCCCGCCATATTAGATTTAGAATGACGTCACTTAGTAAATCATATTGCAGCGAAATTGACCGTGTATGCGAAGTTGGCGGATTTTTTAAATTCAGATTCCTAGATTTGCCATGTAATGTATTATTTACAAGATTTTACTTACAAGAATTGTACACAAACGCTTGTAAAAATGCACCCTGTTAAACACGTACCTAAACACCGTTATAAATCGTTAATAAAATTTAAAATTTTGAAATACCCCCGAATGTCATGAAATTATTAATTACGCTCTCGATCAAGTCATGACGACATTGACGATCAATTATTCTCACGTTTCTTCAGCACCCACGACTATAACTGATCGTGTATTGGTAGCTGCGTGCATGACGGCTCGACTTATGAAACGTCTTCGCTGCCGTTTGCGCTGCAGAGACGTGAGAATAATTGACCGTCAATGGCTGTCTTTAGCTTCCACAAATTAATACGAGTACAAGCACGAACCAATAAAATAAAAGAATACACAAGTTGTTACACAATCAACGTATAAATCCTTGAAAAACGTATGAATGAACGTATTCGTAAATTCATAGTTTTTTGATTCTCATCCCACGTAAATAAATATAAATTCAATTGTTATGAATCAGTCCTAAAATACACCGAGTATCTCGCCGGATGCTCTAATTGATACATTGTGATATAAAACGGGCCCCACTTATTTAGTTATTTGTCTAGTTTATTGCATAAAGGTTTTGTTATATAAATATGTGTGCCTTTTTAAAAGCACTTATTGCTAGATGCTGACAAACTTTTATATCAGGTTTCTGTAAATAGATTTTGTGTTTCATTTCTTACATCCGTTTCAAACATCATCTTAAATATATATTTTGGATTCACTTTAAATTTCTATTTTTAACCGACTTCAATAAGGAGGAGGTTCTCAATTCGGTGGAAAGTTCACAGTAAGTATAGGTTCTTAACAAAATTATTAAAAACCTTCTATTCTCAGACTACTTAAGTTAGAACCACAATAGCTTTAGTTTTATGTTTGCGATATTATTAAACACCATTCACCTTAAGAGACGTGATAGCCCAGTGGATATGACTTCTGCCTTCGATTCGAAGGGCGTAGGTTCGAATTCGGTCCGGGGCACGCACCTCCAACTTTTCAGCTATGTATATTTTAAAGAATTAAATATCACATCGTGAGGAAACCTGTATACCTGAAAATTTTCTTAATTGACTACGTGTGTGAAGTCTGCCAATCCGCATTGGGCCAGCGTGGTGGACACTGGACTAAGGCCTAACGCCTCTCATTCCTAGACTCCTCTAATCTCGAGCTCAGCAGTGAGCCGAATATGGGTTGATAACGATTGCAGAAAACAAACAAATGGAATAATTATTGAATGAAGAAAATTGACATTAGTTTTGATGGAGATGAAATTTGACTTACTATAGAATTTGACGTAGGCGCTAGTGTTAAGGCTTTTAAGTGTTTATCTTCGAGTACATACTCGAGTATGTTTTTGGTAGGAACCGTTTGCGTTATTGACTTCTCCTGTCTTACGGATCAGTGTACACAAGGCCTAAACATTTATGACAAAATTTTTTTAAATTCCTTCTCTTACTATCGTGTTAAAAATATATCATTTATTTCAAAATCCTTTTTATTACCGCCGTGTGACAAACGACAAGTATTTTTCTATTCCCGCCGTGTACGATATAAAACTACAAGACATCGCTATTCGTAAGAACATAATAATCGGACGAAATTTATAGAGATGACGTCAGAGCTGGGCGGCACAATAATGAGAAATTTATGTTTTTTTTACTATAATATTTTTTCACACAAAAAAGCGCTAGCTGGCGCTAATATACGCGCTAAATTGAAACCTAAAAAGATATTTTTACAGAAATGGGTAAAGAAGGGTTTTAATAACGTCAAAAAAGTTTTAAAAATTCAGATAATATTTGTCAGAATGACGAGTCCAACAATTTTTGATTAGTCCTTGCTTGCGAGCTTGCTTTATTTACCTTCAAACAGGTACCAGGAGAGCATAACCGCAAGGTGGGCATTGCAAAGATACTGGAGTGAGGAAGCACTCAATTATATCGAAAATCAGGGCGTAGAAGGGGCACGGTACTTCTGGATCGCGGCCAAATTGCTCGCCGAACGTCTTTCAGTGATATCTACTAACTATGTAAATAAATACAAACTGTCTGTCTGTCAGCTAGCCTTACTAGGAATTAAGGGTGTATTTCGGTACAGCGATGTGGATGTGATACCGAATTCTCAGACATAAAAATAATGTCGTATTTCACCAAAACAGAAATCTAAAGCTAGCAATTTTCAACTTCCCATAATAATTATCACTTTTTAAAAGATTGTGTTAGCTTTAAGAACGTTCACAAAGTTATGATATTTACTCGGTAAAGAATGAGACATTAATTAATAGTAATTTGTCTTTGTTGAGCGATTACTGATCTGGCTAAGATATTTTTTGTTATTCCCCGAACTAATTTAAGATATCCTGCCATCCCGACATAAATCGAATTATCGCAATTGTTCGTTGAAAATTAATTAACTCAAGGCAACATCACGATTCATAACACAATTTAAATGTTATTAAATATATTTATTTAGCAGTTTAGCAGTACCTTTGACACTTAAAGCAATTTAATAGTTATTTTGCTTCATAAGCATACATTGTGTAACTTGCGTGGTGTCGTGTCGTGAGAAGAATTCCAATGTCCTATGTTTCAAAAACACACCTTAAAACATGCGTGTTGTATTTTTAAAGGAGGCGACACGAAATTGATTTCAAATTAAAATGAGTACAAGCAATCGGCATGAGAGTGGGCGGAAGTAGGTCGTTTATTTTGTAAATAAGCAAATTGCTTACTATTCTTGAGCGACACACTAATCCCTTGTTGAAAAGTGGGAGAATTTAAAGAGTTTGCGTAATTTTCATATTTTTGTTTATGATATACTAGTGGACGACCGCGACTTCGTCTGCCCTTGGATCTTCTTAATCTGGCCCTCTCGCAAAATCCGTTCTTACGGGCGTCTATTTAAGTAACTACCTCTCTGCCAAATTTCAACTTTTTACATCAAGCGATTTTCGAGATTTCCTGTTGGTCTATTCACTAATTTGGTCTTTATTAACAACCTGTTGAAATTAACATCAAATAAATTGAGAAATGTCGTCTACCTACTGTATGATATCCACGAAGGGTTGTCAGTAGGCACCGGATGACATTTGTTAAGTAGGTAGGTAGTAGGTCAATTTAGTATATGTCAAAAAACATACGTCAAATTTAGTGAATTAGCCTGCTCGAGTAACCTTTGAAATAGAAGATTTACGCTTACCAAAAAGTGTAATGGCAGGCAAGAAACAACCTAGCAAATAATATGCCTAGAAATCATTCTCGAAGTTGCAGGAAAACATGCAGGTTATAGGTATATCGGAAAGGATTAAGCTTAATGCTTACCCAGGCCAAAATCTGCGTGCATGCCATTAAAGGTTATCTTATTCTATGCGATGTCGTACCGGAACGTTCTGGTCCTGGCATTGCGTTTTATCTGGCAGCCAAATCTACTTTAGAGGAAGCCCTACAAAGTACCAGGAAAACATAACACCAAAGGTATAAGATGTTTGAAAGAACACCGGCTGTTTATCTATTAACAAGTTTGTTCTTTATATGCCCAATGTAAATATACGATTAAAAATAAAACTAACAACCTATAATAAAGAGTTGGATCTATACCCCACCTGTTTATATATATAACTTCTTATATCTATACTAATAGCGGAAGTGTGGGTTTGTATGTTTGTTTAAACGTACTAATCTCTGAAAGTACAACTCAGATTGTAAAAATAGGGAATGATATAACAAAGGTATACATAATAATATATTGTTCCAAAGTTGGTGAAACTTTTTAATACAATTCCGATTTAGCGTTCCGATACGATGTCATGTAGAAACCGAAAGGAGTGTGGATTTCATCCTACTTCTAACTAGCCCGCTTCCATCTTAGATTTCATCATCACTTACCATCAGGTGAGATTGTAGTCAAGGGCTAACTTGTAGAGAATAAAAAAAAACAAAAGCAATTCTAACAACTACACTGTGCTGTCAATGAATCGACATAGGTCCCACCATCCTAATACAAAATTCAATGAATCGACATGAGGTCGTCATGAGGAGCCACCATCCTAATACAAAATTATATAGCAGAATTACGTTTGGCGGCTCAGCTAAATATGTTTTTAGCAATTCCCTCATCAATTAAATTCAGTGAGTGCCAAAAATAATAGCACGCAAAAATACCATAGGTTAACAATTTGTCAGTAATAAAAATTATATAAATTAACGTTGAAATATAAAGTGTCCCATAAAGCTGAAAGACAGCTGATAGCAACAATCACCGTTCCAAAGAAAACAGACATAAATCTATTCTTAATTTACAGTCCACAGTTATTGCCGAGTATGAATGGTGGAGGAGAAGCGAATTTGTTGCGAATAAATCAAAAAATAATTGTCAGACCAAGTAGAAAACCACGGCCTTTAAACCGAGTAGCTCTTTACAGGGTATGCAAGGAATACGTGCTACTAAGTGCCGCCCTATCGCCGTTCCCAGTGAATAAAATGGTAACTGCCATTACACGTGTTTTAGTTCTCAAATAATTTTCGTAATTTTTATGCAGTTATTAACGAAGTTACAAAATATTACAATAGTATTCCAAGATATAGTCATTGGCATAAAGGTATGAGAATAAAATAGCAAAATAATATTACCATAATGTATTCCTACTTCTTAGTACGGTAAACAGCCATACAATTGTCATCCGGTACTCAAAATTTAAGACTTGATTATGATAAAAGTTACCATTTTATTATCGTTAAAAATCTTCCGGTCGGTGCGCGTAATTCGCCATCACATGCACTTACCGTTTTATTCTGTAGGTTTTTACCTACAGATAAAAACGGTAAATGCAGAGTAGAATATTGGATCCCGGTTAGACTACGGCGAATAAAATGGTAATGGACATTATAATATGAAATTAAAAATACAATTATGATTTATTTTCGCTAACATTTCATTTTTTAATTTATGGCGTATATATCTAGGCTTTTGTCAATGAAGCTTAATAAAAGCTATAAAAATTAGCTTTTATTCGAGCTTTCTCACTTTTATCTAAGTCTATTACTCAATCGCTAAAATTCGGTTTTTTTATTTTTCCTGAAAAATTTGCTTTTTGCAATTACAATTTTATTCTCCGGGAACGGCGCTATGTCCTTGTAGTATTAACCTGAGGCGTAGATGTTTTTATTATAAGTCTCCTGGGGCATGCACCCCCAACTTTTCGAAATTAAATATCACGTGTCTCAAACGGTGGAAGAAAAAACATCATATGGAAACCGGCATACCAGAGAATTTTTTCAATTATCTTCGTATGTGGAGTCTGCCAATCCGCATTGAGCTAGTGTAGCGGACTATTAGCCTTAACCCTCTCATTCTGAGAAGAGACTACTGCTATATATTTATTGATGA
The DNA here is from genome assembly GCF_947172395.1 of Bicyclus anynana. NCBI lineage: Eukaryota > Metazoa > Arthropoda > Insecta > Lepidoptera > Nymphalidae > Bicyclus > Bicyclus anynana. Next base: position 1,483,647 of record NC_069089.1, on the reverse strand, counting down.
TCTGCCTATTTTATCGGTTCAATACATGACTAGGCCTCCTTCCTTATAGGATAGCGATATGGAGCTTTGACCCACCACGATACGATACGAGTTGGACTATTTATTATGGTATTAATATTAAAGTTTTTACTACAGTTTTTTACAGTGTAAGTTAGCTGAAAGCGTGTAATAAAAGCAACATGTAAAGCGATATTTCCCTTAAGGATAAATGTATTCCATTTTACCTTTGCTCTTCTATTCTTGTGGCATTTCCAATACAAGCAATACTGTTTGTAACGTGATTGGATTGCCACTTTCCCAAGAAGCCTTGTGGACAATGTTTCTTTGTAGAGTGAATTGATTTTATTTTACCTTTGTGAAAATAAAGTCTATGGGTTCGAAATTCAATTTTTCTTAACCGACTTTTTGCGGTCTTTTTGTGTGGATGTAGGTACATGTAGGTTTGTATGTCCTAAATTTTATCGAAAACTACTGATTTGGCTTACTTTAGTTATTATTTATCAGAGAATAATTCACGACACGACACGTCAGACAAATATAATTCCGCTTTAAGATATGATGTACTTTTTTTGACACTAACAATTAATAATCTTATTTTCATTCTTTCTTCTTTCTTTTAATTCTGTAAAAACAATACCAATTAAATTACAAAAAGGTTGACCACATATCTGACCACATGACAGTCTGACCTTTTTGCCATTACAACACTGCATTGTTGTTGTTTGGTTCCACAACAAAATCCTAACACCTTGAACAACAAAAGCGTCGGGAATACATTTTATGAGAATGTCACAAGGCCGTAAATAATCGCAGCGGTCAACAAAACAAAGTGGAGTGGATAATGGGTTTTGTTGTGTCATATGTTATTTGTGTCACTGCTGGCTTTAGAAGTTTAGACCAAGGTGGAGAAAGTAAAGGTTATGTATATAGTACTTGTCTGTTTGTTTTTTTTGAGTTTGTTGTGGGATTATTGGAGTTTAGGAATCGACTTTTCATATATGTATAGCCCCGGTATGAAAAAAATATGGGCAGTAAAATTCGATGAACGAATGACAGCGCAGTTACGTTTTTTAAGCGCAACCTATTCTGCGCACATTTCACTTTTCAGGTGTGAGTATTGAGACGTACATAGTATATGCTGCGGGGCAACATACACGTATTTAAACAGTCGATCTGAAAGAGTAAACTTCATTCGTGCTTCGGAGCTGACACACACTTTTTTTCGGAGACTGGGGACGTTTAGAAACAATAGCGCCAGCTAATTTTTAAATTCACGACACAATTTATTGACGATTCAGAATGTAGTTGCTTGCTTTTATTGAATCTACTAGCTGACACCGCGCGGTTTCACCCGCGTGGTTCCCGTTCCCGTAGAAATACAGGAATTATATATAGCCTATAGCCTTCCTCGATAAATGGGCTATCTAACACTGAAAGAATTTTTCAAATCGGACCAGTAGTTCCTTGAGATTAGCGCGTTCAATCAAACAAACAAACAAACTCTTCAGCTTTATAATATTTGCCGGACCGGGATATTTGCCCGACCGGTAAAACTGCCGGAGCGGCTAGTCGCTGTACAATTATATCTATTCACATTATCCCGTGCCGTGATAGCTCAGTGGATATGACCTCTGCCTCCGATTCCGGATGGTGTGGGTTCGAATCCGGTCCGGGGCATGCTCCTCCAACTTTTCAGTTATGTGCATTTTAAGATTTAAGAAGTATCACGTGTCTCAAACGTTGAAGGAAAAACATCGTGAGGAAACCTGCATACCAGAGAATTTTTATAACTCTCTGCGTGTGTGAAGTCAAGCCAATTCACATTGGGCTAGCGTGGTTGACTATTTTCCTAATCCCTCTCATTCTGAGAGGAGACTCTAGCCCAACAGTGAGCTGAATATGGATTGATATTTAACTGAGGTGAGTACTTGACTATACGAATTTCTTGTAGGATCAAGTTTAATGTGAATACCTCTGTCTAGTGTCCGGATACCGGTATATCTGATAGATTTATCACGAAATACATAATACAAGTATTAATATCCATTCCTCTAACTTACACTTACATAGAAATACAATATATAATCTGCAATTTATAAGCGCAGAGAAAAACCGTGGAACCTAGTTAATTGACGCAGATTATAATCATGAAGCGATTCTTCATACAGTGTCCTAACGGCTTGTAATGCAAATTAGTTCAATCAATTATATACTCCGAAGATTATACGCTACACACTGGTATACTCCGACCTTTGGACCATGTCATATTTGACCGCAATCTATCCATAGTTATGAATACTAAAGTAACTCTATCTATTTATATGTCTGTTACCCTTTCATCGCTAACCAGCTTAACATATTGTAATGAATTTTGGTATAGACACATATAGGACCTTGGAGAAAAACATACTAGGCTAATTAGTTGCAAGTTAAAAAAATTGTTTTGTCCTTTCAAAATAAAACTAGAAGGTGGTTAAATAATGATTGAAAGTTTATATTATGAAAGTTCTTTAATTTGCAAGTTAAATTAACGAAGATTCATTGACTTGAAATGTTAAATGTAATTGATAGTAGATGAGAGCTTTCAGATAATCGTTCATGCTGACAACGTCAAGCGCTCTGCTAGTACCTACTACTGTAATCATTAAAATAACATACACTCTTATATTAAAAAAACATGTTTCACAAAAAAAAAGTAATTTGAGCTAAGACGAAGTTTAGAAGAAGATTAGTCACTTTGTTGTGATGAATCTGTCAAATAATGTGGCGTGGAAAAGTGGACGGAGTACATGTAGCATGTGATAGTGTACAAATTGCTAAATGTACACAGGATTATCACCTGTATTCCAACGTTTTTAAGGATGAAAATAGCGTGAAATCAAAAGTGATTGATGGCATAAACATTGTTGACATTACACAAGGATTAAGAGAAATGGCCAGTACACACGTACGCGGGGTCAACGGCCTTGCTAATGGCGCCGGCGCATAGACATTGCGCATAGCAATTGAGGGAATTACAGATGTCATGGGAACCTACGAGCCATGTAAATCATCTTTGTAGAATACATTAATACTGTATGTACTAGATTTTGCTCACGGATTTATTTTTCGTGATCTTGTCTAGTCTTTATTTTTAGACTTGATAAGCTAGGAATTTTCATGCATTCATTAGGAATAGACTTATTTTTAACTAGAACCCGAACGCTATGGATATTTGTAGACTGCACCTATTTGGTGCACTTCTTCAGATTATGTCCTGGCTTTTTTGCTGTGGCAGTCAAGATTTGACGACCTCCGTGGTGCTGGTATGCGCGGTGGAATTACAAGATGGAGGTCCTGTGTTCGATCCGTGGCTGGGCCGATTGAGGTTTTCTTAATTGGTCCTAGTCTAGCTGGTGGTGGCGGCTAGTTACCACTGTACCAAAGACGTACCGCCAAGCGATTTAGCGTTCCGGTACGATGTCATGTGGAAACCGAAAAGGGTGTGAATTTTCGTCCTACGCCTAACAAGTTAGCCCGCTTCCATAAATTGCATCATCACTCACCATCAGGTGAGATTGCAGTCAAGGACTAATTTGTAAAATTAGGGTTACTTTTCAACGGTATACAGGTAGAAAATTTTTTTAGTGCGGATATTTTTATATTTTGTTCATAAACAAAATTTAATGATCACGTATTTTTTCTTTTTTTTTTAACTCAAAAATAACAAAATTATCGTTAGCTAAAGTTATTTACTTTTGAACAGAATTTTAGGGTCACCCTATTGTGCGTTTATTTTATTTTCGTTTGATACCTAAAGGACGTCACCAGATCACTTTTAAGCTGAATATATCTTGTTTAGTAATAATATGTACATTTTTTTGTTATTTTAGAGACATAAATTAAAAAAAAAATTACATTAAATGTATCGAACTGTTTGTAGATTTATATTCTATTAATGATACAGAACCACGAAAAAAAATATCCGCACTAAAGACCGAATCACCCTGTATAGTTCCTATATAAATCGATTTTGCGGCAAGGATAAGTCTCGTGAATCGGATTGAATGTATAAGCGGCATCTAACTAAATATACATCCTAGCTGTGCTATTAATAAGGCTTCATATGATGTAACCTTCGAGTAAGCACAAAACAGGTAATAGTTATTGTTTGAGTTAAGCACTTCAGGGTGAAGGCTACCGGGGCACGCCTAACTCTGATCTGATGAGATCATGCCTTAGATTTAGCAAACAATGACATTACATGTGATTTAACTTCCTAGTCAATTTATCTATGAATATTATTTATACAGGGTGGTCGGGAGATTTTCCCATACAAGGTGTTAATGAGTCCACTTATAAGAGCCGAACTGCAAAACTAATATCTTTTTAACTAAAAAATAAAAACTTTTTATGTTTTCATACAAAGTAATTCAAATGATTCCGACTATCCATGTAACTTTAGTTTTAAGTTTTCCGTATTAAGATTCCGACTATCCATGTAACTTTGGTTTTAAGTTTTCGACTATTATTACCACCATTAGATTAAATAAAATTATGACATAATCTTGACCTTTCAAAAGTGCTTGTAAAGTAAGCCTAATTAAAATAAATGAATTTTGACTTTTTTGACATACACGCCTTTATTTATTCTTGCATTTTAAAATACGTAAAACTTGAAACGTCATAATTATAAGGATGCGTATAAGGGACACATTTTAAGTATTATTAACAAAAAAAAATTATTTACCCTGAAAATATTAATTTATAGAACACATGTTCCTTGATCATTTTTAATTAACTTTCGAAAAAGAATATAAGCCCAGCGTTATGGAAAATACTCCCCAGCACCTTGTATATAAGTTTATTTATCTTTATTTATTCACTCATCAGTTTTTGATCAGACGTAATGAATTTTAATACAGATACTTAGTATCCATACCAAATAATCTTAAGTCACCTCTAACAGTTTTTTACTGCCCATATTTTTTTCATACCGGGGTCTATATATAAAATATTGATTCTTAAGGAGTAAACTCCAATAATTAAAGGAGATATCCGAAATTGGGCTCACTTTTCAGAAGGATACAGAAATGAAAATTGTCCTAAAAATCTTGTGTATTTTAATAAATTACTCCATTGGATTCTTAACCGAAATAATATTCGCTAACAGGGAAAATAAGCAGATTTCATTATTTTCTAACCGATCAAATCGATGCAAATGCATATCGTAGTGATTTAATTGTAAGCTCTTTGATGCGTATTTCACTGATTGCCAGTGGTCTTCGTAAACGCGGGATGTCAATGTCAAGGTCAATCAATGAATGAGATGTCATTGTCAAATATGAATGACTATATGTGTCAAGTTAGTGTCAAATCCTTATTAAAACTCGCCTGTCAGGAAGATACAGCTAATGCAATAAATTTTATGTCAAACAGATACGAATTATTGCCCTTCTGTAATATGTAATTTAACTGATTAGGCAAATATAGATTTCTTTGAAAATTGGTCTCATGAGTTCTCTTTAATTATCCTAATTTATGGCCAATTTTCACCTCTGTATCATTTGTATATTTTGGGCCCAAGTTTGTATGAAGACTGGATTTCTCTTTTCCATTTTGTTTTTCAATACCTACAATTTTATGGCAGTTACTACTAGCGAAAAACAGCAAGATTGTATTTAAGTATTCGTTGTAATAAAAATGTAATAAGTGTCATCAAGACTTCGCTATTTTTAATAGTTTCTATAACAATAAAAATTTTAACTCATCACTTCGCATAGTGTAAGCACTTCAAGCCATAAACTTTACTACCCAATGGCAGAGTCTTTTAGTTTGATTACCGTTCTAAACATTGCAACACGGCGCGTATTACGCAAATGGTACTAAAATAGTAGATCTATGAATTTGTTATCAATAATACATCCATATATAAATAAAAAAAGTATTCAAATTACTACTACTACGTACTAAACGGTTTAGTTTCTCTTTCTTCATACGAACTGCAAAGACGTGGAATGCTCTTCCAGCTTCCGTTTCCCACAGCACCTACAATATGGGTATCAAGTTAAGTAAATAGGCATATTCTTATCAAGCGCGTTCCACCATAGGCTTCATCATCGCTTTCCATTAGGCGTGATTGCAGCTAAGCGCTTGCATCACACTTCACACTAATATTATAAAGGCGAAAGTTTGTGTATGTTTGTTCCTCATTTACGCTGCGGCTACTGAAGCGATTTGGCTGAAATTTGGAATGGAAATATATTTTACTCCGGGTTAACACAAAGGCTACTTTTCATCCCCGTAACACCCATGGTTCCCGCAGTATTTATGAAAAACTGAACTCCACACGGAGGAAGTCGCGGATGTCCGCTAGTATTAAATAAAAAATAAATAAACCCAGACATATTTACGCAAAGTTAAGTAGATGTATGCCAATGTTATTAGGTTTGTCATAAGAATACCGTATAAATGCAAGGGTGAGTAATGGATGAGTATTATTGTCTTTAAACGAAGCCTTTATATCGAAGGGTAGTCTGGGGAACAATAAGGTATTATGAAAAAAAACGAACGAGCTTATATACAAAACGAGGATAATCTAATTATACCTACCTATACCTATATTTATTTATTATTGAACTGCCTCTATGGTATACCTATACCTACTAATATTATAAAGAGTAAAGATTTGATTGTTTGTTTTTTTGTTTGCATTTAATAGGCTCTGAAACTACTGAACTGATTTGAAAAATCTTTCACTGTGGAGATATACTATCCCCGAGTGCTATAAGCTATATGTAACCGTGCGGCGTCTGCTAGTAATGTTATAGGTACCTACATGTGAAGAAATACAGATGCTGGAATCTGTTCTTCTTCATAAGAAGTTCTGTATTAATTAACGGGAAGAAAACGAGTAGTAAGGCGAGTGTTTGTGTTTGAATTGTTAACCCTGCACCCGAGTACACAAGCCCTGGGCTGCTTGTGTATTAGATTCATAATAATATTAGATACATACAAATGTAAATATACTCAGAGGCACAATTATCCGCCCTCTTTAACATGACGCGAGTTTATTAAAGTGGGCGGATAATTGTGCCTCTGAGTATATGTACATTTGTAAACGAGTATAACCAAACTCCATAACAGCTAGAGTATCTCTTCCTACATATTAGTGTATACGTGAGTCATTTAATCATGTCAGCATGACGTTATAATGTTTCAGACGTAAGCCAGGTAGACGGGCTATTTATACGCCGGACTAATCTCTGCCGCGTATGGCTTACTAGCAGACACCGCGTGGTTTCACCCGCGTAGTTCACGTTCCCGTGGGATATATCGTAATAAAACATATCCTCGTATTCCCATGGGAACGGGAACTACGCGGTTGAAACGGTGAGATGTTGGCTAGTCGCAATAACTTCTGATACCAAATTCGCGAATTGATTGGGTAATTTGCAAAACACAAAAAAATAACACTCGATTTTCCTACACAGAAAACTTCAAAGCAAGAGGAGAGGAGTCGCGACATAGACGAATTTAAATCACAGAATGCTGTGACGGGAATTGATACGCTAAGAATTTGTAATGATCATCCAATAAACTCATGTTCTTGCAGCGTAAACGGCAGTACCTACACACGATCAGTTTTATCGTACGTCGCGTAACACAAAAACCGGGATTTTCTTGTTGCGATTAATGCAATACACATGTCTACATCAATTTCACAAAAATAAAAATTAATATTAGGTACATAAATAATGTATGTACGTCAAAATTGTTGACATTTGAATATGGTAACAGGAAATTACGGCAATTAATATGATGAAATCCAATTTATATTTATTATTTCACAACTGAAACTAATGATGTGGTTTAAATCATTTCATAAATGTATATTTTAGTCAATAATATTAATAGATTGGGAGGTACCTCACTAAATATGTAAGTGACCTAATTAAAAATTCGTTTATTTAAAGTAAGCCCAGTTTACAAGCACTTTAAAAACGTCAACATTGGCTATTTAAGACCATCACCGTTTCGAAAGACAGGTTCAGCTGAAAAGAGCTGAGAGACCAATATGTAATACCTACTACTTGTTACATTAACATAACTACCTACAGTATTATAAAACGATTTTTATAAACCAAATTATTTCCATTATAGAGGATTTCTGACTGAATCACAAAAAACATGTAGGTATGTACAAGCCTCAAACCAATTATTGTATAGGACCTGCCTCGCTAGACGTTACTTTTCTGTCAAAGTATATCAACTAAAAATATATACAAATAAAGTAGATCAACGATCTAATGCGATTATAAAAACTGTCTCTATAGAATCGATGTTAAATAGTTGTAATCGTGTTCGTCGGTTAAAGAGCTCCGTAAATTTTTTTTTGTGTAATTGAATTGTGTAAAAAACGGGCAAAAACTTCTTGTTTAGTATAAGATATAGGTATACCAAATCTAAGCTCGTTTTCCTCAGAAAATGACAGACAATTTTGTTCGTGACTATGAGTGCGATACAGGTCTTTCTATAATTGGTCTGAGGTACAAGCTATGTTGTAAATGTCCCTAGGACTCGTACAAAACGCTTTGCGTCGTCTTTTCTCATACAAACGGCTAGGGTTTTGAATACCCTTCCCAAGTCTGTGTTTCCTGAATCTTATAACTAGGTTATCTTCAAAAGAAGAGTGAATAGGCACCTTCTAGGCAAGCGTGTCCCATCTTAGACTGTATCTACACTTACCATCAGGTTAGTTCATGGTCAAACGCGAGCATATTTGCATAAAAAATAGCAGAATTTTAAAAATAGGTACACTTTGTGTTGGGTCCCTATGTACTCGATTATAGGGCGATCTAAAAATGGGTACCTATTTAAAAGTTAAAATTACACTTTTTGTTTCTTGTATTCAGATAAGCCGCTTATTTGATGTGCCATTTGAATATAACTACTTATCCAAATGTAGGTAGTGCAATAGGTGACTCAAAAAGACTAACCAAGAATTGTGAAGCCGTTTAAAGTACTAGGTAAATCTTCAGCCATTCAGCCATTATGCACGCCATTGACGATCAATTATTCTCACGTTTCTGCAGCCACCCACGACTATAACTGATCGTGTATTGGTCGCTGCGTGCAAGACGGCTCGACTTATGAAACGTCTTCGTTGCCGTTTGCGCTGCAGAAACGTGAGGATAATTTACCGTCAATGTCTGCCTTTAGCCTTCTTAGTAGTGTAGTGTAAAACTATCTTGTAAAGGTACATAGTACACTACTAAGATGGCTGAGATATATTGCGGAGGGGCAGGCTAATGCGACACTAGAAATCACTTATCTCTGTACCCATTCAATCATGTCAGCCGACCGACGGCCATTGTTAGCGATGCTATACTCATTACACAAACACACTCCCTTCTGTAAGCAGCTTGTAACGCTAGGGTTGTCACCTTTTTATAGTTAATGACAAAGCAAGCAAATAACATAAGGTGGATGTTATTTGAAAACTGAGGATGCAATCTAAGATGGAAGCGGGCTGACTTGTTCGGAGTAGGATGAAATCCACACTCCTCTCGGTTTCTACACGACATCGTACCGGAACGCTAAACCGCTTGGTGGCATGTCTTTGTCGGTAGGGTGGTAACTAGCCACGGCCGGAGCCTCCCACCAGCTAAATTTTTATTGCAATTACATATAACAGAGCAACACTTTGCAGCCATGCAAATGACAAGTCTTAAGAACGTCAATAAGAGCTTAATAGCCTCAATAGCTCAACGGTAAGAGCGGTCGGACTCATTACCAACGGGTGGTGGTTCGATCCCCGCTCCGTTGGTCTATTGTCGTACCCACTCATAACACATTCTTTCCCGTCTAGTTGGAGAGGAATGGGAATATTGGTCAAATTAAAAAAATATACATATATAGCAAATATTCTTTAAAAAAAAAAAGAAAAAGAGCGTCTAAGGCATAGGCATCGCGCCACGGAACAAGTCCTGTAGACGCGGCGCTAAAGTCTTAATGGCGTTCATTGTCATTGGGTTATGGCGGTCATAATGTCATTTGTGTAAGGCGCTGTCAATTTTAGTTCAGGTTTTAGCCGCGGGACTTCGTTCGTGGCGCGGAGTCTTAAGACTCATGTGCCTGTAATTACAACAAACACGCCCTCAGGCCGGAATACAATAACGCTGTTTGACGTCTGAAATAACATGGTGGTTGTTCTGCCTCGAACAAACTCTATTAAAAGAGATCTACTTTATGCCCCTAAAAATACTCAACACTTGATCTGTGTGTTGAGTATTTATATTTTTGCAGAATTTGAATTCTTGTAAGAAATCTATAGGACTCCGAAGCTTTCTTTCACATGAATGTGAAATAATTATCATTATATGGATATAAAATGTAATAAGTAGCTGATAAGTGACAACCCTAATAACGCATGGTTTATTCAATACTCGGTTTCCGTACCTCTTTAATACAATATGCTCACGACAAGCGGCGACATAATTTCTTAAAGAAAACACCGAGGAAATTGTATGGCAACTAACGTGTGTATCAGCTTTATGAAACAAATAACAGAGTTTAGTATTGTTTGAGTTATTACCTATGTAAAGGAACGTCGTGCCTTGTCGTGTATTGAGGACATTATATTTATACCAAGAGTCAGTAATGGCCAGAGTTTGCAAGGACTTGCAAGAAACCAGGGCAATTCACTAACTTTGGCGGTTATTAATTGTCCAGTTGTTCAGTATTAACAAGCTGACCAAATTATCCGAACTCTTTTAAAAGCCTTAGTAGATATCCGAACAAAGTAGTTGCATAGCTTTCACAAAAAGGTGTTTTACAAAAATTGTTTTTTTTTCCCCTTTGTATTAAAGGAATAAAAAGTATAAAATACATATAATCTCTGCCTCGATTCCGGATGGTGGTGTGCGTTCGGATCCGCCCGGGGCATGCACCTCCAACTCTTCAGTTGTGCGCATTTTAAGAAATTAATAACACGTGTCTCAAACGTTGAAGGAAAAACACCGTGTGGACACCTGTATACAGTGGCGTGCACTTCATACATGCACAAATGCACTGCCTACCCTGAAGATTCATTACGGACCTGTATTTAATAAGGAATTTTCCATTTTGATAATTTTTTACGCATAGTGCCTACCCTAGTTGAAAATCTTGTGCACGCCACTGACTGATGCAGAGAATTTTCTTAATTTTCTGCGTATGTGAAGTCTGCCAATCCGTATTGGGACAGCATGGTGGACTATCTCTCAATCTTAGAGGACACTCGAGCTCAGCTGAATCTGGGTTGATAATGTGTAGAGATTACTAAGACAGTTGGGAACAAAAGATGCCAATTTTTATCTAAATATAGACATAATGCTTTTGGAGTTCCCCAAGGCAGTATTTTGGGACCTCTATTGTTTACAATATATATTAATGACTTGCCAGATGCGATATCTCATGACTGTATTCAATTTGCTGACGATACTACATTGATCATTAAATGTAAAAACAAGCATGACATTGAAAAAGAAGCTAACATTTCATTGACTAAAGTAATAGACTGGCTAAATGACAACAACTTGCAAATCAACTTAAATAAAACTAATTACATACATTTTCAAACATATAATAATACTGCTACTGACCTTAATATCAAATATAATGACATTGTTATTAATAATATAGAATCAACAAAATTTCTAGGTATTAATATTGACAAATTCTGTAACTGGAAAGCTCACATCCATGGGGTATGTTGTAAACTAGAAAAGTTTGTTTATGTTCTGAAACGTGTCAAACAAACAACTACTCACGAAGCCGCACTGATGGCCTACCATGGATATGTGTCTTCACTGCTTAGATATGGTCTGATACTTTGGGGAAACTCGGTAGATTGTGATAGAGCATTTAGAGTACAAAAGAAATGTATCAGGGCACTCTTCGGTGTGGATATGCTCCACAGCTGCAGACCCCTGTTCACATCTTTAAAAGTATTGCCACTACCTAGCTTATATATTTTCGAAATGTGTATGTTTGTAAAAAAAAATCCAGAACAATTTATAAGCTATAGATCAATAAAAAATTTGAACACCAGGTACAAATACAAGCTATGTATACCTATGCAGAGGCACAAAGTTACCAGCAAAAATGTATACTGCATGGCGGTAACTTTATTCAATCACCTACCTGAATACATAAAAAAATTAGCTGTAAATAAATTTAGGAAGACATTATTTGATTTATTAATGAAAAAGTTGTACTATAGCGTCAATGATTACATGAATGAAAAACTTAAATAGGGACATTGACCATAAAAGTGACATTTATATTGACATTTTTTATTGACATTTATATTAACATTAATTAATTTGAACTTTGTTTTATTTTTATTGTTTGTAAATTTGTAATTTGTAAATTAATTTGTATGATCTGTTAACTTTTGCACGCCAACTATGGCAGGATATGTGTTAAAATATAATATAAGACCTATGTAAATGTACCATATTCTGGCAAAATAAAATTGATTGATTGATTGATTGATTGATTGATGACTAAAGGAAACATTATCTTGTTTACAGGAAGACCTGCAAGTCATGCGGCTGCGACCGGCTCCAGCACTCCGTGTACCACGAGGAGCTGGGCTCCGTACGCGACCGGCTGGGCCTGCGCGAGACCCGGGGACACATCGCCTACGACAACAGCCCGCCCGGACTCACTGCCAAGCAGGTCAGGGGAGATTGGGTATTTTAGGTATTCCAACTCAAAAATCAAAACCCATGTAATGACCAAGTGCGGAAACGGCCCAGAAGGAAGAAGAAGAACCCATGTAATCATTGTAATGATAGGTATACATTGGAACAAGTTGTTCTCAGGTTGATGAGCACAGGGCAACTTGCAAGCACTGCACTGTGTTTTTCTGTTATAACACACATAACATAAAAGCACAAAAATATAACAGCGGGCATAATAAAAATAGTAAAAAATTACAATGGACAAATCAAAGAAAAAAAAAGAAAGAAAATCATAGGGGTGGCCAGTGCGTTTCCTAATTTTTTTAAAAACTTAATTTTAAACACTGTTCTTCCATTAGTAAAATGTTGTTATTGTTAATTATAAGTATAATTTAGTCAAGCAGGTCAGGAGAGATTGGGTATTTTAGGTACTCAAACTCAAAAATCAAAACCCATTTAATTCATGACAAGTAGACACAGGAACAAGTTGTTTTCAGGTTGATGAGCACATGGCAACTTGCAAGCAAAGTGTTTTTCTGTTAGAAACACAGATAACATAAAATTACAACTAGACCATAAACATCAGGCCATCTGCATGTCTCGGCAACTATTACTATAAAAACACATTAACGAATAAACATATTTCAGTTAAGATCGCTTAACACTTTTGAAAGTCATAAAAACTTACTAAGCATAGACGGTATTTTATAGGTTCATTATATTTTATAGCGTAATTAATAGTTTAATAATGAAGTCTTTCATAATATACCGTAAATAATAAATCAAACTGCAGTGTGCAATTAAATAATAATTAGGTAATTAATTTACTATAATTTAATACACACTTTAAAAGTACATACATACAGTTATGTATTTTGTACTGACCCAGTGTTTTAGATCAGACTAATTCATACACCTAAATCATTGAAACTCCGTACTAAACTTTGCTTATACCGAATGTATTTTAAGCTAAACACCATATAAATTAACGTCTAAATTTCTAAATTTACAGCATATTTCAAAGCATCACTGACTGTAATTAATTTAATCTTTCGCAGACCGAACTATATTGGGCTGCCTTGGCCGAGCGGGCGCCTAACGTAGGTGGCGCCACTGGGCCGGCCGCTTGGCGCGCTTGGAGGACCAGAGCCTTGGCCTACCAGTTGCCCAGGCAGGATCTGTCTCTGACGCAGTGCAATAACATAGATGAGCCTCATAGGAAACAGTTTGAGGACTTCGTAGCCGCCCGTAATGAGATTGCGTTAGATATCGGTATGTTGTACAGCGCCATCTAGCGTACAGTAGTTGAATATACAATTGTCTTATTTCCGCGTAGCGCAGGATAGCGAGCACTATTAGTACGCACCGAGTACCTGGTGTGACACCCAAGACGACCCAAGAAGGTCGCAAGCCTCATAAGGGGTTTGAAGAACATGACCCTTACCCTTACCCGTTAAAAATGTTTTCTTTAAAAGATAACTAAGTCTCGAGGCTCGTACCTGGATTCTCATCTGGGAAGAGATGACCTGCTTGTCTTATTAGTGAGCCAAGTATTTTTTTTTGTTTTTACTAGATATATTACAAATATTTATTTTAAATAGTTTTAAAGTTAGTGACAATATTGACTTTAATATCCATCTCCATACTTAGGTATACCTACAATCTTCATATACTCAAAAACCAAGTTACACAGTAGGTACGGTCCTTTTTGTTAACTTAATATGTATGTTTTAATATCTTAGTTGTATAACTAGAATGAATAATATTAATTAAAATGTTTCTTTAAAATATTGTAAATTTTATTACAGGAAATGCCTGTCAACATCATGGTCCGTCCGTGGAGTGTATAGGATGCAATAAAGCTATTCGTAATGGAAACATTGCTATTCAGGCTCCAAGAATTAGTGAAGAGGTAGGTAATATTGCTTAAATATTGTGCACTAAACTATGAGCGCCATCTATGGATAAATTGAAGCTTTGCTACATGATTATTATTAGGTCTGCACCTTGATACTAGATGGCGTTCACTACAAAAATACGATTTTTAGTTCTGCTACTCGACACTAGATGGCGCTATACTTTTTTTTTTTTTTTTAGGCATTCTATCACCCAGCGTGCTTTACATGCTCCGAATGCGACGAACTCCTGGTGGAGCTTTCTTACTGTGCCTTGGATGGACACCTGTACTGTGTCCGACACTATGGAGAGAGGTTGAAGCCGAGGTGCCACTCCTGTGATGAGGTAAGTTCTAGATAGTTTTCTGAAAACTGTTCAAGTACTGAAAGTTTTACAAAAGTGCTTAACCTCAGCTTATAGTCACTTAGTTTTGAAACACATTGGAAAATACTACCTTTAAGATATTTTTTTATAGCTACATCTACAAGGAGTATGGAGCTTCTATAGTAGAGTAACATAGAGTTGAAAAAACTTTATGTACCTATCTGCGGTAATGGCGTTATCGGAAGGAGAATTTCTGTCTATAATATTTAAATTTTTTTAAGGTTAATGTAGACAATTTCAGACGTCTTTATCACTAAGTTTACGTACAGTTTACATGTATTTTACTAGAAAATACCCGCGGCTTTAATCAGCAGCGCCGCAAATCTGACCCTTTAAATCCCTGTAGCTCCGAAAGTAATGATCGCAGATACTTTGCTTTACTATTAGCATTCTCTTAATTTATATACAATTTAAAAAACTGTCATCATCCCTACCATACTTATCTATGGAAGTATGAACTTTTATAAAAAGAGGAAGATCTAGCCATCGCTGTATTTTAGTACATATTATTCATATTTTTTGGCATCTCATGGTAGACTTGAAGTTTAGTGTCATAACAAATATGTATTATAATTAGGTAGGTAGTTAGGTTACCTACTTATCACATGATTGTCTAAGCGCCAAATAGCGGAATCAACTCCTGACTCATACAACGAGTAATTAATAATACGAGCATGTATTTACCTTGTAGGTATTGTCACTTGGACGCTTTTGTATTATTCCATACAAACGACAAGTGCTTATGTACTCGTAGTATAAGATGCCCTGGGGTTTCAACCGTATAGTTCCTGTCACTGTAGGAATACGGGGATGTAATGTAGCACATGCTACTCGCCAATAATGTAGTTGTCCATTGGTGAAAGAATATTCAAGTTCGTTTCAGTGGTGGAACGAATAACAAACATCTCTATACCATTTTTTTCCTTACATGGCAAAAAAGGTAAACAAAGATCCGTCGTCACGACATTCACATATTTCTCACAAACCGTCCGTTTAAACTAAATCATTTATATACACATCACTTCATTTAACGCGCACACCGTGAATTACATAAAAACTGCTTGTAATTAACTATTATATCACATTTATTTCACTAAAAACGAAATCACAACAAGTTTTATTTCTACAGATTAACGAAAATGTTGCGAATTTGACATTTCGTAATGCTAGATTGTCTATGAATTGAAGAGACGGGAAAGATACATGAAATTATAACTTGTCGATAATTATGTACATATTTTTTAATTTTAATATTTGTGTCCTTTGTGGCTTATAAATAAAATAAATGTGTATCTTTATTAACACAGCACCAAAGAATATATTATACTCCATGGAGAAGAAGTAAATCTACATACATGAAAACGTTGGACATAGCAGCGACATTATTTCCGCATACGAATATTTTTTCATAAAGTCAGTGGCAATTTTAAATGGAGATTTTTGATTTTAAAATAGTTGAAAGACCTAATTGAGAAAAAACAAATAATGATTTAAAAAAATATATACAACCGACTTCAAAATATTAACGTACCCACGAAATTAAAAAAGGGAAAAATAATATCATTATATTTTCTGCCAAGCCAGTGTATTCAATCTATTAATTCAAGGTGTACCCTATCGTAAAGATTTTTGTTTCTCAGACATTATTTTTGTCTGTCATGTGTTTTTTTCAGTAACGACTTAAGTCAACATCAGACGGGCTTGGCAGCGACTTCAAAATGACCAATAAGTAGAAAATATAATAATGTTATCTTTCCCTTTTTAGTTTCGTGGGTACATTAACATTTTGAAGTCGGTTGTATTTTTTCATAATATTTTTTTTTTATATTTTTAATATACCTAATAAATAAATCAATCCATATGAAATTCAACCTAAAATCCACCCATCTGAAAGTCGGAATTTTCGGTTAGTTATATTATTGTTAGTCATACACTACTCAGCAATCAGCAATAATATAACAACCAAACAACAAATAAATAACAAGACTAACAATTGCAAACGAAACAAATAAGTAATGATGATATGGAACAAACATTGACACGACCTCACTGTGAGCATGGAAGCGACAATCAAAGATTACAGTGTATTATTGGAAATAGATAGGCTACTCGAACTTTTTTCGGAACGAATGTGATAGCGCCATCTAGTGACTAGATACGGTATTTTTAGTATAGTAAAAAGTATAAAAATAATAATGCATATTTTTTGTAAAGGAGAGACATTTTTGATTTTGTAATAGTTGAAGAAACCAATTGAGAAAAACAAAAAAAAAACAAAAAAAGTTTTCCTTTGTTACCCCCGGGCTCGAACTCAGGATTATTATATTGTACCTTTGTTACGCACCACTAGGCCAAATGACTATGTGGAAAATCGTTGAAATTAATGTACACTTACTGTTTTTCTTTAATAATCCCTTTGCTTTAGAAATACAAACACATTCTTTCTATTACGCGTCAAAATTAAAAGGATAAATAATTCTTTTTTTTCGGTTTTTTTTTCCGTACTTACACGGGTTTAATCTCTAAAAACATTCTAGTACGTACACATTGTATTTACTATCCTGGAATCTTAAATCTAGAATGTAGATGGCGCTGCTTCATAAAGATTTCACGTTCTTCTAAGTTCCCATGGCATGGCGACAATGTGGCACTTTTTGCTCGCAGTTAACTCATCCTAAACCGAGCTTAACCGATCGCGGCGCGAGTGCTCCCGAATGTTTGTAATTATATAGCACGATCAAAAATTATTAAAAAACCGATAAACCGATTCTTCAATCACTTGCAAAATTTTTAAATTAAGAATAAAGAAAACAATACACAAATACGACTTGAATATTATGATTGCTGGATCAGAAAAATAAATAAAAGATTTGAAATACTAATGGAAAAAAATTTATTACTTTTGTTTCGCAACATGGTGAGATTTTTATTTTTCTGGTATACGTAAATCGTGATAGTCAGAGTTATTAGGATATTATATAAAGAAGTTTGAGAGATAGTGATGTACAAGGGGCCGAAACTTTAGTACAAAGGTTTTTGAATATATGACATTATGCGGTAATAAATTTAGTAGGTTCTAGAGCTAGAAAAATGTTACGAATTATAATTAGAGACAGACAGTAAGTGTACATTAATTCCAATTATGTTCTACATAGTCATTTGGACTAGTGGTGTATAACCAAGGTAAAAAAAGAAAGAAATAATAATCTTTAATTCAATAGAAAAATATTTTTGTCGCTTTTTTGTTTTTCTCAATTGTTTTCTTCAACAATTTAAAAATTAAAAATTTCCATTATAAATTGCCACTGACTTTATTTCAAAAATATTCGTATGCGGAAATAATGTCGCTACTATATCCAACAAAATGAAATGAAATGTTAATGTTTTTTAACTTTTGTAACTTTTGTATCTTTTGTAATTTTTAAAAATGTAAACTGTAAAATTTTTGAAATTTATGTACTTGGAAATAAAGGCTATATTATTATTATTATTATTACTATATCCAACATTTTCATGTATTTCATGATTCACTTCTTCTCCTTGGAGTATATATTCTTAAAATTATATTTAATTTCCTAAAATGCACACAACTGAAAAGTTGGAAAACGAAACGAATATGGAACGTATTCGTTTTTTAAGATGACGTATAGTAACGGATATTTTAGTTTAGTTATTTCAGATATAACGATACCTACTTGATATCGTTACGATGCCCGCGGTTAACTTCTCAACCCTACTGATTGTCTTTGGTTCATAGTCAGCCATTATTGTTGTTTAAAATTGACATCTAAGAAAATTTCAAGTATACAAACTATCACGAAGTATGGAAAGAGAGGAAAAAAAATAAAATTTAAACTCTAAAATAGAGAGAAAAAAGTTCCATTTCATCAATTAGGCTTAGTTACTAGCAATTTTGAAAGGGAACTTTACTTTTTGAAGATACTCCTTATATATACTTAATACTTAATAGAATAGAAAGAAGAATATTTGCCTTATCTATTTTCTAT
This sequence comes from Bicyclus anynana, assembly GCF_947172395.1. Classification (NCBI taxonomy): domain Eukaryota; kingdom Metazoa; phylum Arthropoda; class Insecta; order Lepidoptera; family Nymphalidae; genus Bicyclus; species Bicyclus anynana. The sequence continues at coordinate 1,464,650 of NC_069089.1, read as the reverse complement.
ATCTATATCTATACTTATAATAAAGATGGTCACATTCTATACATTAATTCGCAATTTGAGATTTTACTTATACCATTTGTAACACCAAACGTTACCTTGGAAAAAAAGACTACTAGCGCCATCTAGAACTTATAATAAAACTGTAACAGGTACATTTTTTCATACTTTAAACTGCTAGTCTCTTAAATATGAGAACCTGAGTTTCTTCGACAACAATCCAGCGGGCGGGAATCTAATCCATGATCTCTCAGCGTCAAACCGGCTTTGCGAGATTTGATACCCTTGGAAAACCTTTCGGTAGGTACCTAAATAGCTCAGCCATTTCTATCCTTTATTATTGACCTGTAAAACACATGAAGGTTAATTTTCTCGACATCAATAATTTTATGAGGTCGTCGCTTCCCTTTGATGCCTTGGCATTTTACCTGATTTAGTAACCTCTCTAAAGGGTGCGTGTTATTTTAATCTATGTAATAATCTAGGTAAAGTTAGGTGATCATTATTTTCACAAAGTATTTTACTGCATTTATTTTTAAGACATTAGCATTTTAGGATTATTTACTTTGTTGTTTACTTTACTTATATTCATATAACTGCCTCATTGTTCCCGTGGTAAGCTGGTTCGGCTACAGACAATGAGGTTCAGGGTTCAAAGCCCGGGTCAAGCCAACAAAATAAAACACGTCATTGCGATTTTTCATACAAGAAGACACTTAATAGCAGCCTAGAGTTGGGAAGTTTGCCGCTGTAACATCCTCTTGACTCGTTAATTACCGTAATGGTTTAAAGGAAAACTAATTATTATTATTTTACTAGTGGACGCCCGCGACTTCGTCCGGGAGTTTTATTGTTTACATTTACCGCGGGAACCATGATTTTTCCAGGATGAATGTATGTGCTGCTTGTTGTGTTGAAATTTTCAATATTACGTTGAAATTTGAAAATTTCAACCAAATCAGTGCAGTAGCTGTGGCGTAAAGGAGTAACAAACATACACACAAATAAATTGTCGCCTTTATTAATGTGATTAGATAGGACATGGTAAAATTTTCTTAGAGATATTCTTAGATCATTGTTTCATGTCTTCTTCAGTACACAACTAGCAAAGCTATTAATAAATAATTATGAGTCATGTGCATCATGCAATCGTTTGCCTAAAACGTAAGCTGCGAGTACAAGCAATGGAGAGTTGACCCAAATTGGAAATTAGCAATTTTAAATTGCGTCTATTTAGTGATCATATAAAGGAAAGTTTTATCATTTACATAATAAGAATTCGTTTGCTATTTGTTACGTATAGGCTCTATAATCAATAGACCGCTTTTAGAATTTTTTCACCAATAGAAAGCTACATTATCAGCAGAAAACATAGTGGTCTGCTAGTAAATTTATAAACACGTTTCTACTTTGACGGCGCTCCCTAAATTTATTTATTTAAAATTATTTTTGTATAAAAAAACGTGCGCGTTTCGGGATGCTCAACAGAAATGATAATTTTAACCTGCTGCCGTGTGAATGAGAGAAAGGGAAGCCAGACAGTGGCGCCGTAACGCGTTACGTTATGAACGGCTCACCCTCCCATAAGAAGTTATCACTGCAATAATAAAACTTAAAATTATGAATAGCATGCAAAGGCGGCCTAATCTCTATCTCTATCAATATCGACCCATAGCTCTACACCTAACCTAACACTATAACCTGATTCGTCGTTATCAACCCATATACGGCCCACTGCTGAACTCGAGTCTCCTCTCAGAATGAGAGGGGTTAGGCCAATAGTGCACCACGTTGGCCCAATGCGGATTGGCTGACTTCACACACGCAGAGTATTAAGAAATTCTCTGGTATGCAGGTTTCCTCACAATGTTTTCCTTCACCGTTTGAGACACGTGATATTTAATTTCTTAAAATGTACACAACTGAAAAGTTGGAGGTGCATGCCCCGGACCGGATTCAAACCTACACCCTGCGGAATCGGAGGCAGAGATCATATCCACTGGGCTATCACGGTTTTATATAACCTGATTACTTGCGAAATATTATTATATTTGTTTGCACATGTCGTCTGTGTGTTGTTAATTAGACGTGTAGTCTCTAGGCGTCTATTCCTGTGCTCCACTGACGGCTTGACATTTGCCAGTCGAACCTAACGTTCAGACCAACGCTCCAATGATACGCGTTTTAGTATTAGCTAGGGTTGTATCTCGTTAATGTCTTTAATATCAGCCTATTTTAAGGCCTATTCTTATAGGACACCTAGAAAGTTAAACCCATCACAGTCCTCCAATGTGGGTTAGCGCGCATAGGGTTGTCACCCTATTTTTGACTTTTTTAACGATCACTATCAGACGTATATTTTTGAGACAATTTCGGAAGTAAGAAAATACTAATATATCTTATAGCTAGTACCCAGGGCGGTGATTTAAGGCCACAGAGTAATTACTGGACCTTTGAGGCAGTTCGTGTTATTTATCATCATCATATCAACCGATGGACGTCCACAGAACAGTAGGGACTTCCAAACACGATCTTGAGCCGCCTGCATCAAGCGAATCCTTGCGACTTGCTTGCTGTCGTTAGTTCACCTGTTCAGGGATCGACCAACACTCCGCTTTCTTGTGCGAGGTCGCTATTCTCACCTTGCACCTTGGGTTACCAACGTCCATCAGCTCTTTAAACTATTGCTACTTCAATTTCGCGACTCGTTGAGCTACGGCGTTGACTTTATTGGCGGTTCGTCTACCTACGTATCTCCTCATTTCTGATTTCATGTTCTTTATAAATGTTTATTATGTCACAGAAAGTATTTATATATAACGAGTCGTTGGTCACATCAAGCATCTTTAAATGAGATTTTGGGTTACGGTAAGGTGCAGCGTAGAAATTAAGCAGTAAATACTTAATACACTTACTCTTTCAAGTTAACAATCCATCTTAGATAGTACGAGTATCGTCACTTAACATATGACGAGACGGCAAACGTTAAGTAAAAAAAAATCCTTCCCTCTCGTTCTGTTAGTGTCTCCGCCGCGGCCAACTAGTTGCACAATAATCTACAGCTATAAAGACAATAACACAAACACACAGTTAAAATAAGAAAGTTGTGTGACAACCCTAATTGCAACAAACGACTGTTGATTGCCGATTTCCGTAAGAGTGGATTTATTGACACATATTTACGTACCGCGCGCGTAATTTTGCCAAACGTCAGCTAAATTAAATTGTAAACTCTTAGAGCAAGAGCCTGCGATGGCTAGACCTTCGCGAATATAATAAGGGTGCTTTCTTATGAATAATTAAATTATGATATAAACTAAAATTTGTCAGGCCATATTACTTTTTAACCGACTTCAATAAAAAGGTTCTCAATTCGACGCGTTACCGCATAACTTCGTAATTTCTTAACCAATTTTAAAAATAATGTTTTTGTTTGAAAGAGTATACTTCCAGATTGGTCACATTTAATTTTCATGAAAATCGGTGCTGTAATTTTGTTTTAAAATGAAAATAACGTAATGGCCCGTACTGTACTCCTTGGAAAAACTGGACTTTGGAAATTGTAAACTATCTTTGCTCGCTATATTAAATCGTGTAAACTTTCATTGCTAAATTTAAATTTTCATTCAAAAGTAACTTTATGTAGGCGCCGTTTCGTGTATCTATGAAATTCATAATCGCTGAGTTCATTCTAATTTTAAGCTCTCGGTTATGCTTGTAGTTCTAGCTATAGTAGCGGTTTGCGCGTCGAATGAGTAACCCCGTTTAGTTGCGATGGATTTAGACTGCGAACTTTATTTTGAAGTTTTATTTTTGCATCGAATCTCTGCCACAGGGTAGATAAGGATGCGTTATCTATACTGTGTATACGGTAATCATAAGACTCTTACGATGTTTTCTCTTTTCTTAGAGATCATCATGAGTGTCTGAGAAATCCTGTGTCTAGAGAAATCTGTAGGAGACTATTTAGAGGAGATTTATATATAGTTTAAACGTGGTTTGGACCTTTTCTTTTTTTTCTTTTTCTTTGGTTTAATTACCTGATTCGACTAAGTACCGTTGGGCTAATGTCCTACACATTCCTAATACAAATGATAATGGAATTGGAAAATATTTTAATAGTGATAGGCCAGTGGATATAACCTCCGTAATCACGGAGGGTGTAAGCTCGAATCCTGGCATGCAACTTTTCAGTTGTGTGCATTTTGAGAAATTAAATATCACGTGTCTCAAACGATGAAGGAAAAACATCGTGAGGAAACCTGCATACCAGACAATTTTCTTAATTCTCTGCGTGTGTGAAGTCTGCTCATCCGCATTGAACCAGCGTGGTGGACTACTGGCCTAACCCCTCTCATTCTGTGAGGAGACTCGAGCTCGGCAGTGAGCGGAATGTGGGTTGATAATGACGATGATGATGAATAATGATTATGTAGGTATACCTACTTAATTTGTTCGGTGGCATCTTGACACGGGGACCACTATTATTCGATTTATAACGAGAACAAATAAATTATTGGTTAGGTTAGGTTTAATTTTTTGGAAGAAAGAAACACTCGTTTTTCATATAAAGGAGCAGCAGGAGCTGACCATGTGAAGTCACATAGGTATTCACCAACCAAGTATATGCTATCATCACTTACAAATAGATACAAAAAAACATCCGTATCGCCAAAATCAATATCGGAAAACCAAGTGTTGACGGATGTAGGCGGAAATCGACAACGTCTAACGCTTCAAGGGGATATCTCTCAACATCTCGTCTTATCTCTTCGACGATGCATTGATGGGATGGAAGGCCTTACGCACTCGCCAATGCGATCGGCCGGAACTATCTCATTTATATATTTTTAATCTATACTAATATTATACAGCTGAAGAGTAAGGTGTGATAGCCTAGTGAATATGACCTCTGCCTCCGATTCCGGAAGGTGTGGTTCGAATCCGGTCCGGGGCATGCACCTCCAACTTTTCACTTGTGTGCATTTTAAGAAATTAAATATCAAGTGTCTTAAACGGTGAAGGAAAACGTCGTGAGGAAACCTTAAACTTAATTCTCTGCGTGTGTGAAGTCTGCCAATTCGTATTGGGCCAGCGTGGTGAACTAGATTGGCCTAACCCCTCTCATTCTGAGAGGAGACTCAAGCTCAGCAGTGAACCGAATATGGGTTAAAAACGACGAAGAGTTTATTTATTTGCTAGAACGCGCTAATCTCAGGAACTACTGGTCCGATTTGAAAAATCATTTCAGTGCTAGATAGCCCATTTATCGAGGAAGGCTATATTTTTGAATTTTATATTTGGAGCGGCTACGACACCGTCGTGTTCCTTGCGCTCCATCTGCCAGATTATTCTTAATCTGTGCTGAAACCACAAAAATAAATATGGCGGCCGAGGTGCTCGAATTACGAGCAGAGTCGAGTCCCGCAGTCGAGTCGAATCCGACCACTTGTTTACGTAATAAATTACACGCAATTATGTCTGATTCATAGATCTCATTCAGACTGAAGACATTTTGATTCAATACTTTTTGACTTTTGTTGAACCTTAAAATTAAGTTGAATAGTTGACATGTCAGGACATAGCGTAATGAATAGGGTAGTTGACACTTTTGTAAGTGATTTGTTATAGTGACGTCTTGAAACAGCTGAAATATACATCATGACCTATAGGCGTTTTGGCGCGTATTGCCAAAAACATAAAAACTAAAATTTTTATAAAATCACGTCTCGAAAAATTATGAATTTTTTTTCCAATCTAGTTGAACGATAATAATCTATTTAAGGTCATTTAAAAAAGTGTCAACTAGCCTGTTGTAATGCAACTTGCAATAGGCTGTGCGTATAGTTCGAAGAATCTATGGATATTGTCCCAAAGTGCTCGATAGGCAATCACGTATTGATGTAATCAAAGACAGTTATGATTGTACGGTTGAAAGGAGTTATTATAAATTGTTTTTTTTTTAATTTAGAGAAACATTGAGTTTCTTGCCATCTCTTCTTAGAGTCTGCCTTCCGAACTGATAATAGAGTCAATATAGAGCAAGCGACATATCGCGTGTGTGGTCAAATACTTATGTTTAAATCTTGAGTGGTAGGTAATTTAATGTATTTACCGTTAAATATAACTCGATGCGTCAAATATAACCTAGTGTTAGGCGCTTTACACACTTAGTAGGTAAACGATCGTGTTTTTAAATTGTAACAAGTAACGTAAAATAAGATATAATAATAATTTTTATAGTTTACACTTTCATCGTTTAATGCGGCTTATTAAAGGCCGTATTTAATTTAATTTAATCCTGTTTAGGGTACTGTGTCCTGAAGGCATAACGCACGTACTAACTTTAAGTGGGTAGTCCTTGGTAAAACAGGACTATATTTCTAAGAAGTCTAAGTAGTCGTATGTTATTTTACAGTATGGTATACCTACACTGTCATAGGTAAACTTTTGGGGTTGGGACTACTTACTTTATATGAAAATTATAAAACGGAGCTTGTTAGATTTTCAAATTTTAAAATCAAGTGAATTCATGATTCAAAAACTTAAGAGCATTAGTAAAATTTGTTTATTGTATGTCAAAATATAATTAATATAAAATGAAATTCGATTTTAAAGTTATTTATTTTAAATAACGTTAAGTTTAGTTTTTTGACGATTCTTCTCACCAGAATCTAGCTTCCGAACCGGTGCGGTGGTAGATTCAACACCACCAAAAATTCAGTTAAAATTAACGTTCCAGAAGTGCTTATAAAATTAGCCTACTTAAAGTAAACGATTTGAATCGAATTAATTAATTTTATGTCCCTGTTTGAAGTGTTTACAATGCGCCGGCCATTCAACCGCTGAATGCATTTAGGGCCTAAAATAACCAGAATCGGCGAAATGTTTACCAAGTATTCGCTTATGGAATAAAAATAACACAAACTGTGGGAGCAGTGTGCGGAATTATTCACACCTTAGTAACACTTTAACCATTGCCTCAGTTGCTACATTTTCGCGCTTTTATCGGCGCCATCTTTCGTGGATGTGGAAGTTGGTACATAGATTGCAAGTTTAACTTTTTTATACGGTCAGTGTCAAGGCAAAGGTTTACATCAATACATCCTAAGGTACGATACGTATTACGATATTATTTATTTTCATTGACAGAATACTCTTATTTAGGCCTTTCACTAATTATATTCATTTTAACATCGGAACATCCTCAGGTTACTATACTTAGTAACCTGATGTTCCGACTAAGGTAACTATCCATGGCCGAAGCCTCCCATCAGCAAGACCTGGACAAATTAAGAAAATCTCAATCTGCCCAGCCGGGGATCGAATCCTGGACCTCCGTTTTGTAAATCCACCGCGCATACCACTGCGCCACGGAGGCCGTCAAAATTTAATTCAGAAGAAAATACAGCGACGCTGTCAAAATAAACCAATACTTCCCAAGACAAACTTCATCATAAAATACGACCTAATATTGAGAAAGAATACAATAAGGAACTTGAACTAATTAATCCTAATAACTAATAACTATTAACTATAGAAATCATGCCCACGACCTAATTACTACTTGCTACTACACTAGATCCACATAAGTTTATGTCAAAGAGGTTTTATATAATGACAATTTTCCGGTAGAAAAATGGCGGAAACACACGACACTGTCGCCTTCGGCCGGCCGCATCGACTCATCGATCCTCAAAATAGCGATCGATCTCTTTGAAGTTGTCGCCACCTGTTTATAGTGTATAGTGACTATTTTATAACCCGATTCAATTGTCGTATGTTTTTTGACATTTTACAGTCTTATACGGATTTATTTTTTCTAAAAAATCGATGATTTTCCTATGACAATTGGATTCAGATTCAAATAAATTTGAATTTCGAAATTTTTGGTTATGATCTGTTTTTGATAGTAAGTGACAGAAATTACGATTTTGTGGTCATGTGGTCATAACTAACTCCTTCGTTGGTTAGTTAGTTATGCTCTGCATCATGAGGTTCTTAATAAGAGTCCTGGGTATGCTTTATCTCTATATACTACAGCATTGAGTTGGGAAGTTGGAGGTTTTACAACCCTGTGCCTCGGAGAGCACGTTAATATGTCTGTTCGAGTTATATTAATTAACATCTGATAGTGATAGTGATAGAGTCAAACATTATCACAGCATAGTAAGACTCCAAACTCTAGAACTCAAATCCCAACTGCTTGCTGTGGTCCAATTAAATAGGATTATAAATAAACAGAAAATTGACTAGAAATGTTCATTCTCATTGCAAGTTCATATTACTATCGTGTCATTTAAACAACCTGCATTAGCCCGATGTCAAGATTATAATAGCTTAGTAAAGAGTATAATAGACATTCAAGCGACCTGTCAATACAGACAAACTATTAGCCCTATTTGATATCTTAAATAACTTTACAAACAAATCTTGAAGATGTGCCTTGACACGTCTCTCTAGCAACCTGTCAAATAGAAAATAATATTGTGGGCGAACTATAGTCCGATGTAATAAATATAATTGACGCACGCGACAACACTACTTACTATACAGCGTTCGCCAACTGAGAACTCGATAGTCTCAATACACTTTCAACGTCTATCGAGGACGTGTCTCTTCCAGCAAATCTCCAGCGTTCGAAATTCGAATAAAATTAATTCGACCAAAAAGTTTCTAGTGTCTTCAAATTGTGTTGCGAACATTCGATTTTCAAATATCGCGCGCGAAATTCTCCCGCGTTGGTGATAGTGCGTTCTGAAACGGGAGTTAAGAGAAAAGTTTAATTGTGAGTGTAAACATTTAAGGCATGATTGTTACATCCCTAATTCCTTTTAATAAATAACTTTGATTTTTACTTCATTTTTCTAACCCTTATACACCACAACTGTATAAAGTTTGCTTATTATGACTTATTTTTAAAGAAACACTCTCGCATTATTAATAAAATACCTTGTTTTAAATTATACCGAATACTTTTTAATTAATAATGAATCTCTGGATTCTGTCTTAGTAATTTGTTACTTGTGACAACATTTCATTTACAACATTAAGTAATATTGTAAGTTTGAAGTGATAGACATCTTACATACCCAATTCGTGATATTTAATAACGTTCATAAGTTTTTAGATAGTTATTTACGAGTATCTTACCCTATAAGCCATTAAAGTTAAAAAGGGCATGCATATTGTTATTTCTATATCACTTCCTTTCTGATTTGGAAGTACTACTACATATTTAAATATGTTTACATACATACCTTTTTAAATGAGATTATACAATTTAAATAAACCTTGAAATTCTATCCTTGTGATGAATAATTGTAACCGCATTACATCACTTTCATTTGATATGGAAACAAGAAAGTTACGCTACTCGACGGTAGATGGCAGCACTTAAAACCATTACTCGTGTTTTTTTATTTAAAGTAAAATCAATTACAGGTAAAAATGCATCTATATTATCAATAGTTTTTATAGAAAAATAATGATTTTTCTTTAAAGCCTCAATAAAAATATTATAAAATGGAAGATAAAAATTGGCCATTAATGCTGGCAGCTTATCGATAATACCTATTAATTTTTTTTAAAAGAGTAATAATTGCCAAGTTGCTGTCCCGCTCATTTACAGAATAATCGATTTTCAAGCCAGTACAGTAGTAGAGTGATTACTAACAGACAGATTTGACTTTTTAAATAAAAAGTACTTGCAAAATAACCGGCCTGCCAGAGGGCGCCACAATCATAACACAAATAAAGTTATTAGGTAAAACAGTAAATTTTTATCCTTTCGATAACAAAAACTGCAATTTTGTCTATGTTTGTCTATTTCAATGACTTGTTTTATTTATTTATTTACATCACATCAATTTATGTTAAATCAAGAGAGGGGACGTTAATCGTGATATTAATTAGTTATTTAAGTCAGTTTGTACTATATTCGTGAGTTTTTGTACCAATTTATGTCAAATGCTCAAATGAGAGGACATGATCATTAAAGTCAAAATCAAAGTAAGACTTGATTGAAACAAATATGAATTTGAATAATTCATTATTATCACGCCATAGATTTTATAATAGAGATATGTCACCAACCACTAGCGCGTCATAACTGAGGCAAACAAAAGCTAATTTTTTTAATTTCAGTGATTTGCACAGTATACAAGAAAGTTATTTAAACAAATAATACTTAAATATTGTGTGTCGATTTGTGTTTCAGAAAGTGTAAAGACGGTATACTTACACATAAATTTATAAAGGAATTAAACGCAAAATTGTACATGTGTGCGCTCATTGGAGTAACTCGGCTCACATTTTGCGGTGATTTTGTAGGCACGTAACATGTCTATTATCTATAGTATAAAATGTCGTTGTTATCAGCTTATTTTAACGGCCAGTTACTGGGACAGGCCTTCTTTCTTATATGAGCCGGGATATAGAGCCAGTGGTGGATTTACAAATTTGTCGCCAGTAGACTATTGAATTTTTGCAGCCCAAGAACGCTTAAATTAGATAGGTACTTATCCTATTTCGCAATCAATACACATAAAATTGTAAGTTTTAATATTTTAGTAGGATTGTACAGGACGGGATTAAAATATTAAAATTATCCTCCTAAAATCTGCCGCCCTAGTCTACTCAGGCTACTGGTATATCCACCATTGTATAGAGCTTAGACTCACCACGCTGCTCCAGTGCGGATTGGCGGGCTTAGGGTGATAATGATAATGTTGTTGAATGAATGAATGAACGGAATTTGTTCAAGGTAAAGTTATCGTGGCCTCGCACTTGAAATGTGATTTGGCAAACCGCGTTTGGTTGCATTTCTGTCAATCGTCGCATCCCACTGAACTGAGTTGTTTGTTGTTTGTTCGTTCGTTACGGTCATTCACTAGGTCATGATTTTTTTATTGTAATAATTTACGGACATATATTACTATTATTATATTACTTAACTGGTGGTAATTAAAAAACCATCGCCTGTAAGAGCAACACATCGTAGCGCAAAAGGAGCACGTCTTACATAGAGAGGCATGTATAAGAATATCGTTTCCCAACCTGTGGTCCGCCGACCCCTGGGGGTCCGCGATTATGTGTATGGGGTCCGCGGCGTCATCTCTGGACTATACATAAATGCTAATATCTCATAACCAATCGCTACGCTTACTTAAAGCGAGCAGATTTCTTTCTTTTCAGATGAGAGACTAACTCACAGATATTAGAAATGAAAACTTGCTTGCATATGTTTTTTTGTATTTTGTCTGCCTTCGCACACTACAGGTGAAGCAATATTTGAAGTATTGAACAACTTCATTCCACTCATGAAATTACTTGTAAGAAGTTTGTGGCAGTTAGTACCCACGGTGCTCGGGCTAGGACCGGGATACTGTTTATTTTGTTAAGGGGGTCTGTGAAAACTGTGCTTGATTTCCTAGGGGTCCGTGGCTGAAAAAGGTTGGGAAACGCTGTATAACAAATATGTCATATACAGGGAAGGGAACTCGGGAGTATTTCCCATTACTCTAGAGTTATGTTCTTTAACAAAAATTAATTTAAAATGTTTAAGGAACATGTGTTTTAAAATGAATTTTTTCGGAGTATAAATAATGTTTCTTTTGTAAATACATCTTAAAATGTGTTCTTTATACGCATCCTTATAACAATGACGTAGCCAAACTTATTCATTGATCCATGAAAAATCCATGGGTTCCGCGGGATTTCGAGAACGTTGAATTTCCACATCCTTTTACTGCAAGCATTTACCAATGTTTAATTAAGTTTAAGTACCTAATTTGTATAGGAATTAAAACTTTTCTTTAAAGACAATGCTAATATTATTTGAAAAAGAATATATTTTAGCTTGATAGAAGACATTTAAAGGTCATTCACACGAGAACCTGTTGCCAATGTTTTAAAATAATACGATCTTTCAGTGATGCGGATTGCGTGAGATGGGATTTGTAGCGTTCAATAAATTTTCTTTAAAAATGGACTGAAAGCCTGCAATAGCCAGACCATGCCTTATTTTAAGATGGCTGAAAACCTTAATGATCCTACCGTTGGTAAGTATGGACCGTGGTGGCTTTGGAAGGTTGCAAGTTTTAAGGGTCCAAACCCTCAACCGTCTAAATATAAAGCCTATGTTTTATTATTCGACATAATATGAGAAATTGTGTTTTCAATCGCCAGCATAGCTTCGCGTGCCAACCCTTCGAATAACACCATCACAGATCAAGCTTTTGAGGTTTCTTTTTTTCTAATTTTTTTTTTCTTTTTTTTTTTGACAAGTTTACCCTTGACTATAATTTCACCTGATGGTAAGTGATGATGCCGTCTAAGATGGAAGCGGGCTAACTTGTTAGGAGGAGGATGAAAATCCACACCCCTTTTCGGTTTCTATACGATATCGTACCGGAACGCTAAATCGCTTAGCGGTACGAGAAATCGTTTGCCAGTAGGGTGGTAACTAGCCACGGCTGAGCCTCCCATCAGCCAGTGGAAACATGATTCGATATTATAATCTGTAGAAAATATTGAAAAAATATATTTTATTGTGGATCTGGACCCTTAAAACCTGCTACTTCCCAAAGCCATCACGATCCAAACTCCATAATTGGTCACCTTAGTTATCTGAAGAGGGCGTACAGATTGTTAAACTTTAAGCTTTCTTAAAATGAAGTATGTGTTGGTAAAATGAGGTAAGTCTGTCCATCGCAGGCTCTCGTTCTAAAATGTAATTTGGTAAAGCGCGAATCAGTTTTAAGTACTGCGGGGTTCCGTTTATTCCCATTCATAGGTTATGAAATGGTATCTTATTTAAAAGAGTCACTTTTATTGATATTTTTAAGGATTTCTTTTAACGACTAGTGACCAGGTTCGGTTTTCCAAAGATAATACGAGTATAAGCTAAGTTTAAAATTAAGATAATAACTAAAATAATTATATAATTGGTATAACTAAAGTTCTCAAGCTGAAAATTTACATCAATGTTGTCAATTAACTTTTTAATGTTTTTTTTTTCAATTTTAATAATTTGAATGATGAATGCAATTTATATGGCAGAATAGCATTCACCGGGTCTGGTTACTGATTATATTTTCTTGAACGAAATTAATTGAATTATATGAACTCAAAAATTGTAAACCGCCGGAAGAACGTAAATTAGCTGGTAAGAAGCGAGGCGTTACAACAAACAGATTATACGTTACACGCACACTTCGGCCAACTGGGATTAACGTATAAAAACGTGAAAGATGTTATGCCATACATAACATACGGTTTGGCATTCCGACGTAAATCACGTGGCGTCCAATTTATGAGCCTCGGGAAAAAAAATTCGACCGACGTAAGAAAAAATTAAAGATTTTTTTTTTACGTCGGCCACATGCTACTCACGTTGGTCGTTAAGTACGAGATTCGTGTGAATATTGAATAGAAACAGACGTTATTTTTCGCTAGTTCATTATGAGTAGGGAATAATTGATTTATTTCCTATAGTAGATATGATCCGCGGAAAACCGTCCGACCGCGAAACAACTAGACAGATAACCATGTATCATCATGATGGCTGTCCACTACTAGACATATCTTCTTTTAAAGACTTCCATTACCTTGAACCGTAAGTTGTCCCTGTTTACCAGATTTTGAAAAAGACGTACCGTCAAGCGATTTAGCGTTCCGGTACGATGTCGTGAAGAAAGGGGTGTGGATTTATTCTACAAACTAACAAGTTAGCCCGCTTCCATCTTAGATTGCATCATCACTTGACATCAGGTGAGATTTTAGTCAAAGACTAAATTGTAGAGAATAAAAAAAACCTTGGGCGCCCCCTAGACGAGAAGCTCTAAGCAATTGTTTAAATAGCTTGTAGGCTAATCCAGAACTGCCTGTTACCCACTTTATGTCATCGATTCACCTATTAGGTCGCCATTCTAGCACCTTTGTATCCCAACGTCCATCGACTCTTCGAACTATATGTCTCGACTCTTCAGCTTCGGGATTCGTTGAGCTACTCGTGTGTTGGTTTGTCTGCGGATCTCCTCATTTCTGATTGGATTGCTTGCCCTCTTTATGAGGTATTTAGTTAGCGTCCATCTTAAGGTATATAGGCTTGTTTAATTATAAAGAATAACGAAAATTGTAAATAATAATTATTTGAAAAGAGAGACTGTAAAGTTTACTTCAGGCTCTTCTCAATATAACCTTCCGAACCGGTGGTATGGACGGGAACCTTTTCTTTTTATGGGTTACAGACAGACATGCTGTCATAGGGTACTTACTGGCTGTCTGTAACTTTTAGATTTGAATATTGGATAGAAGCAGGCGTTACCTTGCGGAAGTTCATCATGAATAGATATCATCATCATCAATAATAATTTATTTATTTTGCTATCATCCGCAAAAAGCCGACGAACCCATGCGACAACGTACGTTTCACCCCGAAACCGGAGCATCCTCAGGAGATTTTGACTCTACAACGTGCAATTGTAATTGCACATTGCTTATATTTGAATAAATTTATTTTACTTGAAATAAACAAACTTTTAAGAACAGCTTAGATTTAATACCATGAACGCGATGTACTGGCTAGCTACTGCAGCAAGCAGGCCGAGTGCACACGGCTCGCGGTGACGTCACGCGGTGTCCGGTTACCGCCCGCCCAGCGCCCGGCGACTTTCTCCCGCCCAGCTCAAAGGCAAGGTCGACACGACGCGCGCGACACTGTGCCGGACACTGATTACCCAGATATAAGCGGAATTCGGAAGGAAGAAAGATATTGTGTGTTGGGAAACCTCTGACGCTCATATCAAGTCACTAGCGGACGCTCGCGACTTCGTTCACCCTGTAGACCTCCTTAATCCGGCCCTATCGCAAAATCCGTTCTTAGCGGACGTTTACTACCTATGAACTACTTCTACGAACGTCAAGCGGTTTTCGAGTATTCGTGATGAATGGATGACCTTTCGCATTTATATATTATGACTAGCAGACGCTGCGCGGTTTCACCCGCGTGGTTCCCGTTCCCGTAGGAATACCGGAATAAAATATAGCCTTCCTCGATAAATGGGCTATCTAACCCTGAAAGAATTGCTGAAATCGGACCAGTAGTTCCTGAGATTAGCGCGTTCAATCAAACAAACAAACAAACTCTTCAGCTTTATAATATTAGTATAGATTAAGTAGTGTTAGGGCTCTCTCTTTGATTTTTTTTTTTATGAACGGTGATTTTCAACGAAATTAACTCAAAGGCAAGCACGACACGATGCACGCGGCACGTAACAGTGTGTCATACACTGTGTGTAGTATGTGTATACTCACATACGCGTTCGGAATTCGGAAGGAAGGAGGCGCTTTTAGTTGGAAAACATTTGACGTTCATTCTAAATTGATTAGGTGTTGGGGTTGCTTTGTTTTTTTTTATTTACTCGCTGGCGACTTTCACAATCCCAACACTGTTTACGCTGATTTACGTTCGGAATTCGGAAATAAGGATTGTAAAACATTTAGCGCTCATAAAAATTGATTGAGCAGTATTAGGGCTCTTTTTTTCGCGTCGGCGATTTTCACTAAGCCCAACTCTATGGTAAGGTCAACAATGTACACGTGACACTGGGTTTTTAGGGTAATTACCTAGATATACGCGAAATTCGGAAAGATGGAAGTATTTATAGTTGAAGAACATCTAACGGTAGTCTATAGTGTGATGAAAATTATACTCCGCTAGTTTCTTACAACACTTTATTCCACTTTTTACAATTACAAATTATTACAAATTAAATAATAATATCTCTACTGTTACACTATTTCACCCAAACCACCTCTCTTCACCACACTTCCCCGAATAATCATCTTTTTTCTCCCTTCCTACACTGCTCACGCCACCAACCCCTCCAATTCCTCGTTTTGCCGCCAAACGTTCCTATTGGTCTTACAATAAATGGCGCCTTTTGTAACAGCCAATCACATCGGACCTGTCATTTTCGTTTCACAGACTACAGATTTTATCCACAGAATAAAAATATAGAGAACACAGACTACTTTTTTTATAAAAATCATGACAATAGTTTATCTAGAACGAGACATACGCGTTCGGATTCCGGAAACAAGGAAGAGATTGTATGTTGGAAAATATACCGCTCGTCTAAATTATTAACTATTAGGGATTCTTCTTTTTTTTAAAGTCACTAGCGACTTCACTACCCCACAGTTTTTAATATAATTTACGTTCGAAATTAGGAAGGAACGAAGCGTTTGTTGTGGGCATTAAGACTTTCATTTCGATGTACGCGGCACGTGGGACTTTTACGTTATAGTTTTAAAACTTTACTTTTTTATAACTTTAAAAAAAATATTTATTTATAAGTTAATTTTTTATAAAAAAAAATATAGTGACTTTAGATCTCTCTAAGATCTATAAGACTCTTATAGGGTGGCAATTCCGTTGTACATATTTTTTGCGCAACTGTTATCGTTTATGCAGCGCAAGCAATGGAAGATCTCAAAAAAAATATTTTCATCTCTTTTTTGCAAAACTTTTCTTTGATGCTCTGCTCCTATTGGTCGTAGCCTGATGTTATACATATAACCTATAACCTTCCTCGATAAATGGACTATTTAACACACAAACTTTTCAGCTTTTGCATATTAGTATAATTATATACAAATATATAATTATTTTAGTACAGCATATAATGTAGATAAATAGTAAATACTAAAAATAAACTTGACTCAGTTACAAAATCTGAGATGTTGCTGTGGCAAACTAAAATGAGTGCTGAGATTACTGCGCTAAAACCCAAGACGAAAAGTGACTGTCATATTATATCACAAAGTCCAAAGGGAAGCCGGCAGTCCAATAAACCTAGATCACCTCAACATAATAGTAATAACATGCACATTGAATGCAATTCGCAAGTAAAAAATGTCACAGCGCCGCGCGCGTCGCAAAAACCGGTTTTAGACGAGTGTACCTACGACTATGTACCGACCTACCGAGACATTGCAATGTCAAGTTCGACCGCAGCGGCGCCCGTACCGCAGAGAAAAATGAATCGTAACGACACTGAGCGTAAGGATGAAGATGGCTTTACATTAGTGGAACGAAAAAAATATAATTATAGAAAAGCAAACATGCGTGGATCTCTCGCTAGAAATGGGTCAATCCAGGTTGCGGAATCACTTTGTCAAATTTATATATCGCGAGCTAAGACTACGGTCACCGAAAAAGACATTAGAGATCACATTTTGGAAATGGGGCAGGAGTGTATCAGTGTAGAAAAGTTGAAACAAAATTATACTACGGCCTTTAACTCTTTTAAAATTGTTATTTCTGCGAGCAGACTGGATAAGTTCTTGGATGCTAGTTTTTGGCCGGAGGGCCTGGTATATCGTAAATTTCGAAACAGCCCTAGGCCTCAAGCGAATAATAAACTAGTCAATGGGTGACGGTTCTATTAAACTTTTAAATAACATGGTAAATAAAAGTCCTAACAACACAAGTGGCAACATAGTTATGGTATCCTTTAACTGTAAATCCTTAAAGAGGTCCATAGATCAAATACGTACCTTATGTATTGATTCAGATATAATTTGCCTGCAAGAAACCTGGATTCTACCCCATGACCTTAACCTAGTAGACACCGTTCATGACGACTTCGGATGTACAGCAAAGTCATCGGTTGATACATCGAAAGGGATCCTGAGAGGGCGACCTTATGGTGGTGTTGCCATACTATGGCGAAAATCCAAATTGCGTAATGTGTCTGTTATTGAATGTTCGAGCGATAGAATAGCTGCGATACGTGTTAATCTCGATAATAATGAATTTGCAGTGTTTACGGTATATATGCCTACGGATAGTGAGGAAAATTTACCTAATTTTACAGACTGTCTAGCAAATATAAGTGCTACCATAGAAGTAAATAATTTGACAAAGGTATACATTTTAGGGGATCTCAACGCCCATCCTGCCACGAAATTTGACTCGGAGTTAGTGTCGTTTTGTACCGAGCAGGAATTAATATGCGTTGATTACGAACTATTAGACAGAAACTCAGATACCTATACATATGTGAGTGATATCAATGGTAGTCGTAGGTGGTTGGACCACTGTATCTCAACAAAGTCAGCGTGGAGCACGGTAGAATCAGTGGAGGTGTTGTACGGGGTTTATCTGTCTGATCACATACCGTTACGTATGAAGTGCAACTTTGGCTGCTCTCACGTTGGTTCACCCGTCTATAATGATAATCGTCTAGTAATAACGACGCCAGGTTCCAACTCATTTGATAAAATTAAGTGGAACAACCGCGACCCTAGTCAAATTGAATTTTACTCCAATTATTGTAGTTCGAAATTAGAGATTTTAAAGGATTTTTATTGTTTTAAATGTAAGAATAATCAGCACTGTGATAATATTACCCAACACTGTGATTTTATTAGTAATTTGTACACAAGTATAACTAATATACTTCAAACGGGTGCTATAATAACTTCTAATTTGCGTTCCGGTGGACGTCATCGTTTACATAAGCCAATTATCGGTTGGAACTATCATGTCAACGAATATCACAAAAACGCAAAGTTTTACTATAACAGTTGGTTCTTAGCGGGCAAGCCTTCGTCTGGAAGTACATATGACAAAATGATTGAAAGTCGAAAAGCTTTCAAAAATAAATTAAGTTGGTGTCAGCGAAATGAGGAAAAAATTAAATTAGATATTCTTGCAACACATAAAAAAGAAAAAAACTTTGCTAAATTTTGGAATGCAACTAAAAACTTTAACGGTAAACAGAAATTGCCCTTAACTGTCGAAAATTTACAGGAGCCTAAGGAGATTGCTGATCTTTTTGCAAAAAAATTTAAATTAGAGCCTTTAAATACAGAAGCACCTAAAGATGGAACGCCCTCGTCCAAAAACCTTTCTAGAAATTATGTACAGCTTACACCAGTCGACATAAAAAATGCAGTAAATAAAATTAAACGAGGTAAGTCACCAGGTCACGACAATTTGAGTATTGAGCACATAGTGTGTGCAGGTAATGTGCTATACTCAAAGCTATGTTCTTTATTTAATTTGTGTCTAAGATATTCATATTTACCAACTGACCTTATGAAAACGATTGTTATACCTATTGTTAAGAATAAAACGGGTAATTTGAGCGCTACTAGTAACTACCGGCCTATCTCCTTAGGTACTGTAATAGGAAAGATTTTGGAGCGAGTTGTGCATCCCGAACTGCAGAAATTTATTAATATTGATGATTCGCAGTTTGGCTTCCGACCCGGTGTATCAACAGATTCTGCTATTTTCAGCCTAAAACATATAGTGCAGTATTATACCCAACGGGACACATCCGTGTATGCATGCTTTCTAGACCTGAGTCGCGCATTTGACCTGGTAAACTATAGTCTACTATGGAACAAATTGCATGCGGCCCAGGTGCCTAGCGAAATAGTAGATCTGTTGAGATACTGGTATGGTGGCCAGATTAACCATGTAAGGTGGGGTGAAACACTGTCTAGTGGGTTTAGACTAGACTGTGGTGTTCGCCAAGGTGGCTTAACCTCCCCGGATCTCTTCAATGTGTACATAAACGATCTGATAGGAGAGCTCAGAAGCACTAAGATTGGTTGCCATCTCGAAAACGTTTGTGTAAACAATCTTAGCTATGCAGACGACATGGTGCTTCTGAGTCCTTCAATCAGAGGGCTAAGAAAACTCCTTTCAATCTGCGGTCGTTATGCTAACGACCATGGGTTGAAATACAATGTTCTTAAATCTGAAATGATGGTCTTTAGATCTGGAAGAGGTCCGGAGAGAGTGCCTCAGGTTTATTTGAATGGTTCTGCAGTTCGGGAAGTGAAGCAATTTAAATATTTGGGTCATGTCCTCACGGGTGATCTTGAGGATGACTTAGACATAGAAAGAGAGAGAAGGGCGCTTTCGGTTCGGTGCAACATGCTCGCTCGTAGATTTTCCAAATGTAGTGTGGACGTGAAATTAACGCTATTTCGTGCATATTGCCAATGTTTTTATACATGTCAACTATGGACGAAATACAAAAGATCATCCATGAGCACCATTAGGGTGCAATATAATGATGCATACCGCATCCTAATGCGACTCCCTAGGTACTGCAGTGCGTCGAGCATGTTTGCTGAGGCGAAGGTTCCCGACTTTTTTGCGATTATACGAAATCGCATAGCCTCTTTCTGGGAAAGACTCAGACAATCAAACAACGTCATCCTCAAGGTCATCGGTGAGCACATGTCTGGCCCGATATTTGACCATTGGCGACGTGTTCACCGGGACGCAAATAAAAAGTAGGTAAAATTAGTTATAAGATGACGTGCAATTTTATTACGAATTATTTTTATTTTTATTTTTCATTAATTATAAGATATCATACCGTGTCATTTTAATATTTTAGTTTAATTTACGACGTATATTTAAATTATTATACTTTTGTATGTGGATTTTTATCCTTAATAAAGAAATTATTATTATTATTATAAAAAATTGCGACGCCAAACGATATAAAGAAACAAGAATAAAAATTTTAATAAAAAAAATTCAACCGACTTCCAACTCAAAAAATAACTTTAACTAAAAAGCAAAAAATAACATCCTACCTATGTGCTACCTTCTGATCAGTTTGAAGGCGGTGCCAAGCCAGTGATGTTTTAATTAAATACGCTTAAACTACAAAATTTCTGTGGTTATTCCAGAAACAGCTTTAATTAAAACACGACACTGGCTTGGCACCGCCTTCAAACTGATCAGAAGGTAGCACATAGGTAGGATGTTATTTTTTGCTTTTTAGTTAAAGTTATTTTTTGAGTTGGAAGTCGGTTGAATTTTTTTTATTAAAATTTTTATTTTTTTTATTTTTAGTGTTAGCATACCCACTGCGTGTGTACCTACAGTCGCAACCTATCTAAGTGGAAAGTTCTTATCAATACAAAATTATCAAGTCCAAACACAAGGTAGCTACTGAGAGCCGTCGAGGAATTCTCTTTACTGTGCTTCGTCTTCATCACCAGACCCTTAATACAGTCGCAATCCATCTAGGTGGAAAGTTCTAATCAATACAAATTTATCAAGTCCAAACACAAGGTAGCTACTGTGAACCGTCGAGGAGCTCTCTTCACTGTCCCTCGTCTTCATCATCAGCCCCTAATACAGTCAAAATCCATCTAGGTGGTAAGTTCTCATCAATACAAATTTATCAAGTCCAAACACAAGGTAGCTATTGTGAACCGTCCAGGAGTTCTCTTCACTGTCCCTCGTCTTCATCACCAGACCTTTAATACAGTCACAACCCATTTAGGTGGAAAGTACTCATCAATACAAAGTAATCAAGACCAAACAAAAGGTGACTGCTGTAAATCCTTGACGAGTTCCATCGTCAGTGTTTCGGCTCCATCATCAGACCAACTCCAAACCTTCATAAAGTTGTAGTGGTTTAAAATACCTTATAGAAACACTAACAAACGTACTAGCCGTCTCTACAACTTTCGAAAGTTCCCCTCAATTTCTCCAGGATGCCATCATCAGATCCTGACATGAAAAAAATGGGACCACCCTGGAAGTAAACCCTACAAAACAAAAAAAGAATTTTCAAAATCGGTCCATAATTGACGAAATTATCGCTGGACATACATAAAAAAAAAAAAAAAAAAAAAACATACATACAGCCGAACGTA
The DNA here is from genome assembly GCF_947172395.1 of Bicyclus anynana. NCBI lineage: Eukaryota > Metazoa > Arthropoda > Insecta > Lepidoptera > Nymphalidae > Bicyclus > Bicyclus anynana. Next base: position 1,442,945 of record NC_069089.1, on the reverse strand, counting down.
GAACCTCCTCCTTTTTGGAAGTCGGTTAAAAAGTTTCCAATAGGTAATTGCAATAAAATCGTGTTTGGCACTGTGACAGAAAATATTGCGTTGTTTTTGAAAAAGTTCAAAAGATTTCTCTCAAGTTCAAGGTCGTCGTGGTTCGAGTGCAAAATTACATTTTCAATAAAATTACATTTTCAGCAAAATTACAGTAGAAAATGATAAACTGGCGATGACTGGCGATTTTAAGTTTTCCTGACTCTTCGAAAGTGTTTGTAAACTAAGCCTAATTGAAATAAATGAATATTGACTATTGATTATATATTCGTATAATTTCTCATTTCTCAAGGAATAATAAGAACCGGCTACCTTAAGAAGACGATAGGAATTTTACTATGTATTAACTAAAAATACAATAGATAAAACATCTAAAATTATTACCATTATTAGCTGTGATTTAGCTATAATAATTACAATTAGTTTTAGAAATTCGCATCTCGATTTCGAAGATTTGCATGAACAGACAGACAAACAAAACAGTTTACAACCAATGGCTAACAAAGTATATGATGTGAAAATCTTTGCAAGGGTCGTGATTTAGATGTTGTTTATGGGTCATTCCACGTCAAATCGACCAATAGTTGGACTCGACCCCTTTCGATTTGGATAAATTTTGGTCAGAAGTTTTCTTTTATCCTATAACGAAGTTCTGCCGAAGAAAAAAAATTGAAAAATTTTTTTTTCAAAAGTTATGCAAAATCCAAAATTTCACTATTTTCCATATTTTTTAAATTTATGTTTTAAAAATCTCGAAAACTATTGCAATTAAAAAAATCGCTTATGGTAAACTTCAAAGGGGATACTTGGGGCTATTAAAAAAAAAAAATTCCAAAAAAAAATTTTGAAAAATCTCCAATTTGTGAAATTTTGAATTTTTGAAAATTGTCAAAATTGACCGTCGACAATAAATTTTTGGCTCAAATTTTTTTGTGTACTACCTTGTACCAATCTTAAAAGATCCTGAAATTTTTGGAACTGTGTTTTTTGTTTTTTCAAAAATATGAATTTTTGAAATATGTTAAAAAAAAATTTTTCTTAAATTTTTTTTTTAATCAGTTTGGCGAATCGCGTAATTTTGATATTTTGAACAGTTGAAATTTCATTTAGTGGCATAATGATGAGAAAAAAAACAATGACATTTTTTGGGATCATTTTCAAAATAAAACTCGTAAAAAAATGATACTGACACCTGTATTATCATTTGATGTTAAAGTAGAAGAAGTGGTGACATCTGTGGCGTGACGTTTCGGGCGTGGCGTGACGGGAAGTAAACTATGCATTTCGTGTACTAAAAGAATCTATAGTGAATTACCAAAACATCAAAATGAAGTTGAAATATTTGAAAAAACTGTGTCGAAGAAAGTCAACTAGTTGAGAGTGTCTCTGAAGATTCCGTTTCAATTCATCAAAACCATCCGAAACACCTGACCAAGTAGGAACTCCAATATTAATTTAAAGCCTGGTGAAGAGATAAGATGTTCAAAGCATGATTGCAGTTTCGATGTCATCTCATGATATCGTTATTTTTTCTGCACTCAAAATTTTAACTTGATAATGTCCTCAAATTAAACACTTGATAAGATAATTGTCATAAGTTTAGAATTTGAAGAAAGAGTTATTTCTAGACACTTACTTAGAATGATGACTGTCTTCGAAATAAAAATCAGAAAGGTTAACTTTATCTTACACGTAAAGATTCAAACGTCACGCCACAGATGTCACCACTTCTTCTACGTTAACATCAAATGATAATACAGGTGTCAGTATCATTTTTTTTACGAGTTTTATTTTGAAAATGATCCCAAAAAATGTCATTAATGTTTTTTTTTCTCATCATTATGCCACTAAATGAAATTTCAACTGATCAAAATATCAAAATTACGCGATTCGCCAAACTGATTAAAAAAAAAAATTTAAGAAAAATTTTTTTTAACAAATTTCAAAAATTCATATTTTTGAAAAAACAAAAAACACAGTTCCAAAAATTTCAGGATCTTTTAAGATTGGTACAAGGTAGTACACAAAAAAATTTGAGCCAAAAATTTATTGTCCGACGGTCAATTTTGACAATTTTCAAAAATTCAATATTTCACAAATTGGAGATTTTTCAAAAATTTTTTTTGAAAAATTTTTTTTTTAATAGCCCCAAATATCCCCTTTGAAGTTTACCATAAGCGATTTTTTTAATTGCAATAGTTTTCGAGATTTTTAAAACATAAATTTAAAAAATATGGAAAATAGTGAAATTTTGGATTTTTGCATAACTTTTGAAAAAAAATTTTTAAATTTTTTTTCTTCGGCAGAACTTCGTTATAGGATAAAAGAAAACTTCTGACCAAAATTTATCCAAATCGAAAGGGGTCGAGTCCAACTATTGGTCGATTTGACGTGGAATGACCCTTATATTTCTTTAGAAATTTTATAAAACCTATTTAAAAAAGGTATATAAGTTACAGTAATTAACTGTTTATATCTGGAAACCCCACAGTTGTATTGTAAAAGCAGGCAACCTTTCACTTTTGAATTATTATTTATGGTATATTATAGTGTAAGATTTTTTTAATTAAATAAATGAAAAAAATCATCATGAATACTGTTCGGCCCCAATTTAACTAGGCAACCTATCTGCAATGTGTCAATGTGAATATTTTCTATAATTTATTTCTTATCCCAAATAAATAACAGATGAGGGTATATATTTCTTATGTAGGATCTCGTACCTTAAAGTATAGGTATTGTTCCCCAGATTTTCCATTACTTATTACTTAGTCGGTTCTTTTACTTTTACCTAATCAATTAAAATATTACTTTTCCAAATCTCTACTTATCTGGCGGTGTTGACTTTATAGATACAGCATTTAATTTATTTGAAAACGTTATGAAGATTAACAATGACGATAATCTTTGCGCAGTTAAATTGAGTGAACTCTTTCCATATAAATGAGGCTTTAATCGTAATAGGTCGATGACCTCTTGAGTTAAGTCAAAATTGAGGATTAAATTAAAACACAATTTTAAATGACTGCTGAGAGTTTCAATGCCGACGTGGTGACGGCGGGGAATCATAAATTAGAAGCTCTGTACATTAAACAGAAAGATACAGTTATAGCTGCTAAAAATACTTGTAAATTAAATTATCTTCAAAGGATTTTAAAAGAAAATCTTTTGGAGTTTTATCGTCATCTGATGTGATAGATGTCCGTGGAAGTTTGACTCTATGTTGGGTTTGTTGTGGATTCTTGGACCAAGGCGACTTTGGAATCCTCAAAGGCTTTTAATTTTAAACTTACTTTACTCATCTCCATTATTTTATTCCAACTTTTCAGTTATATGCATTATAAGAAATTAAATACCCCGTGATGACGGTGAAGGAAAAACATCGTGAGGCAGCTTGCATAAGTATCTGAGAATTTTCTTAATTTTCTGCGTGCGTATGAAGTCTGCCAATCCGCATTGGTCCAGCGTGGTGGACTATTTGGCCTAACATCTTTCATTCTGATTCGAGTTCAGTAGTGAGCCGAATTTGGGTTGATAATGATGATTATTTTGTTTATAATAATATGAAAAAAATCTATCAAATGACTATTCTAAATGCAAACGTCTTAATGAATAAACGAATATTGATTTTGACATTTCTTAAAATTGGTTTATGACACATGTTTGTAAACGATTATGCTTATTGGATCATTTAGTTTTATATGGTTGCTGCATCTGTTCATTTCAATCAATAGCAGCCAAACGAAAAGGGTGTTATTATTATCTTGCATTGTTTCTACAATAATATCATTGTTAAATTGGACACATGATGCTATTAAAGCTGACGTGAAATCTTCATTGTCTTAATCATAAACGAATTATAACCTTGGGGCGAGATTAAACGCGACAAACGTAATCATATCTGGCCACATCGCCAAACACATTTCTAATTGTGGACACAATGTTTGGCAATGTGCAGCATTTTAATTCAGTTGTTCATGCCTTGTGCCGTGCGTTACATCGAATCTAATCCCTTTCCTGACGATCGATAAACCTACCCCTACCCTTTCCAAAAACAGTGACCTGTGAACGATGGGACTACTCATGTCAGTAGCTATATCATATATCGGTTTCCATGAAGCGTTTGAGTGCATGAAACACATAATCAGTGGAATTGTGCCGGACACAGAACCGAATTTCAATGAACTGGTCGACTATTATACGCGACTGCTTCAAAAGTCGGCGAACTCACCACGGGATTGGACCAGAGGCTGCGGTCTTGGCTATCTCTCTCTAACCGAAGACAAAGATGGAAGGATAAATTTAGCGCAAGTCAAATACTATGATCAGCAACACAATACAACAGCTCTGTTATTTTCCACAAAAATCTCCAGCTTCGGACAGGATACCATAGATGAAAGCACTCAAACAAATGGAGATATAGGAACAGATGGATACCTCCCTACGAAGACAAAGACAATAATATCAGACACTGATGATTCATTCAGTGTCGGTCAAAAAATCAGATCGACGACGCCTACGCGCCAATCGCCAAACACTTTCGGTCGTCCAGGAACTGATGAATATGATGCCAATCGAAAACTTACATGGGAATACACCCCCAAAGAGAAGAGTCCCAAACCTTCATCACCCCCAGAAATACAGTTTGAATCGTACAGCGGTAACCAAAACGGAGAAATAGTATTGAGCGACAATTTTTTAAGGTTAATATTCAGTTATTTTTGAACACTGTATGCCATTAGAACTTCATAATGCACGCTCTGTAGCGATCTTGCCACTCATTTGGTCTCATCCGATTATGTCATCGCCACCTGTTTTATTACTTTATCATGTGGAGCCCGCCAAATCGCATTGGAGCAGCGTGGTGGTTCTAATCTTCCTTTCCTATAAGAAAGGAAGAGGCTTGTGCCCTGTAGTGGGTCATTAAAACAAGGTGATAAGGATGTAAGGAAGTAGATCCATTTCCTCATTTGTATTATATCCTACTTATGCAATCATACATTTGTTTAAGATCTCTTGACGGAATTAAGTATCGACCGCTGCAACGACACGATCCGAGCGGCAGACGGAGGTCATTTAGAAAACGAGCATCTTCATCTTCGAATTCATCGAAAGAATCGCGAGCTTCGCGAGAAGAAGAAGTTAAAATGTTCACATCGCTCGAAGAAGCTGAGTTCAAAAACATGAATAAAGATGAGAATTACAGTGGATTTGGAAGTGCTCCTAATCTAGCGGCGCGTTCTTATTCCAGAAGTCGATCGAGAGAGAAATCGCGGAGCCCCGTCGTTGACGAACGGATAGACGAAGCGCGCGCGGTCGTCAAGGATAATCCGGTATCGAGGTCCTTTGAAGAGAAAAGTGAAACGAAAATCCCCGAGGTAACTGAGGAAGAAGAAGAAATTGATTTTTGGGGAAATGTGGAAGATTAGAAGCGCTTACTCTAACGCAGCACGTTCGCAACACCGCTTTATTTATAAACGAGCATGACTGATTTGAATAAAAATTGTTGATTCCTCCATTTTGTTTGTTTTTGAATCCTTTAGTATAGACTTTCCTCTCAGACCGGAACCAGTGTTTTGATCAAAGGCTTAAGTTTGGCTTTTATTTACGTTTTGAGAGATACATATTGTACAGTATAAAAGCACTTTGTACTTAGATACATTATTAGTTTTTTTTCTGGATAATTAGTTTTAGAGGGTGATATTGTTTTGGTGGTATTGCTTTTTATTGTTAAAAATTTAAAACCATTTTTAACTTAGTCCCATTAATTATCTCTTTTAAAAGCAAAAAGGAAAGGTAAATTGTGTTGTCTTGGCATAACCAAAAGTCGTTAAAATAATTACTTATTTCATCATTAATTATTTTCTAAATTAGATTTAAAATTTATTTGTATAATAAATTTAAGAAGAAGAAACATTGGGACAGGCTGCTGAAGTAGTCAAACTTTATTCAAAATTCATAAAACTTGAAATTTATTGCAATTCTTATAATATAATCAATCTCATAGACTTTATACTAAGTTGTAACCCATAAATTCAGATATTTTAAGGTTATTAGAATTTATTGAACGTAAACTGTGACTGTGAGTAGTTGCACAAGAAATCCTAAAATATACGGGCGACGTGTACCCTCGACCTACTTGTTGTTGGAAGTACGACGGCGACCTTCTGTGTACGCCACTCCTCGTTTAATTATGGGATATATGGGATAATGGGATAGATGGCTTCGATGCTAATTACTTTCTACATTACGGTAATATCTTTTGACAGCTCTACGGCAGAGACTGCTGCTACCTAGTCGTTACGTCATTTATAGATCAGCCTCTGTAGCCAAGTGGCATGTCGATTATTTTTCTACGATCGAAAACGCTTCGAAAACTACAAAAATATATGGGAATGATATTTGCTATCGACAAGTCACGTGATCAAGATCTGTCATTCTAGTTTTCGAAGTGTTTGCGATCGTAGAAAAAGAATCGTCGTGTCATCTGGCTACAAGGGCGGGGATGTGATTCCGCTATTTTATACTCGTCGATGTTATATTCGCCGAGAACAAGTTTTATTAGAAACTAGCTGACGCTGCGCGGTTTCACCCGCGTGGTGCCCGTTCCCGTAGGAATATGGGGACAATATATAGCCTATAGCCTTCCTCGATAAATGGGCTATCTAACACTGAAAGAATTTTTCAAATCGGATCAGTAGTTCCTGAGATTAGCGAGTTCAATCAAACAAACAAACAAACAAACTCTTCAGCATTACAATATTAGTATAGATAATATTAGTATAGATTTAAACTTCATTTCTAAGGGATGCCAAAAATAAAATGTCTCTTACAATGAAGTTGCCATGGAAATGAGCGATGTTACATCGCTGTACTTTACAGAATGCAGGGCTGGTCTGCATCAATTTGTATAATTATCGTTTAGTTAGTAAAATAGCCAAAGTTTTTTGAATAACTATGTGTAGGTTAGGATTAGCAGAGGTCATCTACTGTACGGTCGATTTGGTATCAAGATGAGACATAATTTGAAGGTGAAACGGAGAATTAGGAGCTTAGAGCTGAATTATTAGACTGTCATTTTTTTATTTATTGTACAAAAGCAATTACAAAGAAAATAATAGAAAACATAGTAAGCATGTGTAAAGGCTTGCTATATGTGCCAACAAATCAAACAAATCTGACAACCTTTGAATAGAGGAATATATGTATTTTTTTTTATTCTTTACAAGTTAGCCCTTGACTACATTCTCATCTGATGGTAAGTGATGATGCAATCTAAGACGGAATCGGGCTAACTTGTTAGGAGGAGAATGAAATCCACACCCCTTTCGGTTTCTACACGACGTCGTACCGGAACGCTAAATCGCTTGGCGGTACGTCTTTGTCGGTAGGATGGTAACTAGCCACGGCCAAAGCCTCCCACCAGCCAAAATATGTATTATAATCATCAATATCACACTACCGACAACAAACTATCTATCGACTAAAAACAACAAAAAAAAATCCGTTTAGTAATTCTGGTAATAAGATTAGCGTGAAGAACCCGAAATGAAAAAAAAATTTGAATCGGTCACTCTACATTCTTAGTAAAATATATGTATCTACACTTTTATTTATGTACTTTCAGCAAAGGACAACTTAAAATTGAGATTGTTTGCTACGTTAATTTTTTACCTCTTTGCGGTGAGCTGGACCAAAATATAAAGTTACGGCGTCCATTGCGTAGACAATAGTTCTCTGTAACCGCATGCTACTATATTTACATACTCCAAAGAACATTTACGACAGGAAACATCGCTGGTAATTTAATTGCTTTAAATTCTTTAGACATTCATCATCACACTAATATTATAAAAGCGAAAGTTTGTGTGTAAGTGTATATGTTTGTTCCTCCTTTACGCGACTATTGAAGCAATTTAGATGAAATTTGGGATGCCGATAGATTTTACTCTGGATTAACACATAGGAATTTTCATCTCGGAAAAATCCATAGTTCCCGCGGGATTTGTAAAAAACTGAATTCCACGCGGACGAAGTCGCGGGCGTCCGCTAGTCATTAATAATTGATTGACATTCATGATGATGGTTGATTAAATTTTGTCATAAATTTGTTAGCGTACCCTTCGGTATTTAGGACGAGATTTTTTTGACGTAAGCAATTTTGACGGCCTCCGTGGCGCAGTGGTATGCGCGATGGATTTACAAAACGGAGGTCCTGGGTTCGATCCCCGGCTGGGCCGATTGAGATTTTCTTAATTGGTCCAGGTCTGGCTGGTGGGAGGCTATAGCCGTGGCTAGTTACCACCCTACCGACAAAGACGTACCGCCAAGCGATTTAGCGTTCCGGTACGATATCGTGTAGAAACCGAAAAGGGGTGTGGATTTTCATCCTCCTCCTAACAGGTTAGCCCGCTTCCATCTTAGACTGCATCATCACTTACCATCAGGTGAGATTGTAGTCAAGGGCTAACTTGTAAAGATTAAAAAAAATCCATTAGGCTACTGTTTTTTAAAAGAATATTTCACGAGAACGGGGACTACATGAGTGAGACCGTTTGCGTGTGCCTAACAAATAAGCTATGCAATTGTTCCTCTAATTAAAAGCGTGTTAGAACCCGGTAATGATTCACTATGTTTCCCCTTTTTCCATTACGTTCTATAAATGTTATTTATTATCCCATCAAAACAGAATTACCTATCCCCTTTCTAATCTATTCTCGCCCCAAGCCCGTAACGATCTAAATTTAGAACAAATCTCTATAGACGCGATGCCAAAGTCAATATTAAGAAATTTTAATAACGGAAATTGTGATTTTTAAATTCTACGAATCCTCAATCCTCAAAGTATTTGATGTTTTGATTCTTCGGTTTATTTTCGACATCTGATTTGTAACTAAAGTATCTAATTTGAGACTGTACTGTTGAGTAACATATAAATAGGAATATTGGTCATATTAACAAAAGATATGGCGAATATTCTGAAAAAAAATTACTAATGTTATAAAGAGAGCAAGTTTGTGATGTTTTAGACTAATCTCTCGATCTACTGAACCGATTTTGATAATTCTTTTACCAAAGCCACATTGTTTGTGAGTGTTATTGACTGTATTTTATCCCACGGGAACGCAAGCTACGCGGGTAAAACCACGGAGCTGCTATATAAATATACGATTGTTAATTTGCTTTTTCGCATTTAAGTATGACGGCCTCCGTGGCGCAGTGGTATGCGCGGTGGATTTACAAGACGGAGGTCCTGGGTTCGATCTCCGGCTGGGCCGACTGAGATTTTCTTAATTGGTCCAGGTCTGGCTGGTGGGAGACTTTGGCCGTGGCTAGTTACTACCCTACCGGCAAAGACGTACCGCCAAGCGATTTAGCGTTCCGGTACGATGCCGTGTAGAAACCGAAAGGAGTGTGGATTTTCATCCTCCTCCTAACATGTTAGCCCGCTTCCAACTTAGATTGCATCATCACTTACCATCAGGTGAGATTGTTGGTTAAGCTGATGATTAAGTTGTGTTATTGTACAATAGTCAATATTCATTTATTTCAATTAGACTCATTTTACAAGCACTTTTGAAACGTCAAATATTAAAAAAATTAAATAATGGTGATAAAAGTTAGTCGAAAACTTAAAATTAAATTTACGAGGGTTCCAAACGTGCCTTGGTCCGAGAAGAGCCCACAACAAACTCAGCCAGGTCAATCAATCATCATCGATAATAATTATCACGTTAAGAATTATAGTTTTAAAAGACACCTAAATAACTAAACGTCGTAAAAGTTGTATTTTAGTAATGTTATGCAGTTCAATCACTGTAATCCATTCAAAGTCATTCATGAAACCAGGTTTTGTTGATGTTCGCTATAGATTTACAATTTGGCTTGCCTGGACTGGTTTACTGGTGAAATGTTTAACTTCGCTAAATTGATTGCTCGCGCTGCCAAATCGCAGACGGAGGCGTTTGAAAACAATAGACTGAGCCTGCGATGACTAGACTTACCTCATTTTAGAAAGGATTCAAATTCGTCAGGTTATAGTACAACTATAGGTAAATACGGTAGCCAATTATGGAGTATGGACTGTGTCTTTAAAAGGTCAAAAGAACGAATAGAACAGGGAACTTAAGCTAACTTATCTTCATAACATGCCCACGTGGAATGATGGCAAGAAGGCAAGAATACTGGCTGCATTTCAGCGCTGGACAACCATTCTGATCGTTTGCGCAAAAAATGAGCTAGCCCTTCTGTCGAGGTCGAGTCGAACTGCGGTGAAATAAGAAGTCAATGAAGCGGTCTCAAAAGTCATATAAATATAAAGCGTATTTTTTAAAGTGTCCTCGGCATAATATAAGAAATCATGTCACCAAAAAAACACCATTAAAGATTTTTTTTAAGAGAAAGAGGTTTCTAGGTAAGGGCAACTTGCCACGTGGCTAAATGTCTAGTGACTGGAGGAATGGAGGCTGGAAAATTTCCGCGCCAGTGTCGCTGCTGCCTGACTCCGGCCATTTGCAAAATCTAGCCAGTTAAGAGTGGTTATACTGCCATAAGTCGGTCGCCAAAGCCTGTCAGTCAGTCTGCAGGGTGCACCGCGAGCAGCTGAGGTTGGCAGTTGGGGAGGCTGACTGCTACTAGTCTCTGCCTTACACCCTCATTCCTTATGATATCGTTTTATACTTGCACTATCTGGACCCTTAAATTTACTACCTTTCTAAGCCACCTTGATGCAAATCCAAACTCTATAATTAGCTACTCAGACCAATTATTATAAAGGACCTGCCTCGCCAGACGTTACTTTTCTGTCAAAGTATATGATCAACGATCTAATGCGATTATAAAAACTGTCTCTATAGAATCGATGTTAAATGGTTGTAATCGCGTTTGTCGGTTAAAGAGCTTTTTAAAAATTTGTAATTTAATAGTGTAAGAAACGGGCAAAAACTTATACTTGAGTATAAGATATATACAAAATCTAAGCTCGTTTTCCTCAGAAAATGACAGACAATTTTGTTCGTGACTTTTTGTACGATACAGGTCCTTCTATAATTGGTCTGAGATTAGCTACGGTAGTTAAGTAACTAATAAAGTTTTTCTGTCATGCTACCTCAAGTATTAGCTTTCAAAATTTTGCCATCCTAAAATGAGGTAAAGGTCTGGCTCTCGCAGGTTTCCAGTCCACAATCGATAACTTTAAAGTTCTGCCCACGACTGTTTCCTAGCGCTGAGGCGAACGTAAGCGAAACTTAAAAATAAATCTATGAATGAATGCACGTTGACCAAGACCTTGCCAGATCCAAGACGTCGACCTACGTCTAGACTGAAGGCTGTTTGTGTTTGAGGAAGCTGAAAAACCACGCATTCCGAGTAATTAGTGAAACTCCTAGAAAACAACGAAATTATTTTGGAACGTAACAGCATCTTGTGTTGATTCTTATTAAATCGAACTCTCTTACTCTAATTAGCGTCATTCATCATCATTAACAACGCATATTCGACTGTTCACTGTTGAGCACGAGTCTCTCAGAATGAGAGGGGTTATTAGTTTACCACGCTGGCCAAATGCGGATTGGTAGACTTCACATACATAGATAATTAATAAAGTTCTCAGGTTGCATACCTGTTCCTCGCGATGTTTTAACTTCTCCGTGATACACAATCGTGATAATAGAGAAGGTACAAACATACACACAAACTTTAGCCTTTACAATGTAAGTGTATTTACAATGCACAAATAGATAATGTTAATAAATAGCTCACATTTACGTACATCTATGACAGGTCCACACAACACACTAAAAGAACATGTAAATAGTCAAACACGAGTATAAAAGAAGAAACAAAAGAAAATTACATAATTTTATTATTATGAGAAAGAACTCACCGATATATGTCGGACATTTTTTAAAGACTAGATAGAATTGCAAATTATATCGAATTTAGAAGGGACATACTTGTAGGTCCTGGATTAAACAAGCTCTCCCTTACAATTTGGCTGATACTTGGAAAGACAAAGATTGTACCCTAAATCAAAACTTTGATTTTTAACTTTATATCCCGGAAAATTTCATGAGAATTTGTGAAAAACTGAATTTTACAGGAATGGAGTTGCGGGCGCCCTCTAGTCGTTAATAAAGATTTTACTGATTACTGTCTCACAAAGAAGGAAATAATTTCATTTTAAAAATGAAAAATGTATTTTTTGGGCAGAATTCGTGCATTACGTTGTAATTACAGAATAATTTAAAAAATACCGGTTACTTTCATCCCCGCCCTGGTATTTTAGCTACTCGTACAATGACGGACTTCTTGAGTAAGAGAAGCGAAAATACTCTTACTCCTATTTAACAAACTTTTATATTTCGATAGATTAAATAAATTGAAATGAAATGAAATGAACTTTATTTGCCTTAATACACTTAATAAATATACAAGATGGACATACAAAATATAAAGTCACAGTGTATTGCCATATAAATGGTGCGCAAATTTTACAATTTATATGATTTGTTTGAGTATATATTACTTACCCACAATCATACAATTGTTTTAATTTAGTTTACAATTGTTTTAATTACCAAATTAGTCTACCAAAAATCCTAGGTTCTATTCTCACCTCACTTGATTTAACTTTTGGTGGAGAAAAAAGACTTGAATGTCTTCAATCTTCACCCTCAGACTATGTTTATGGTATGTGACCTTCATCATACATTGTCTCCTTATAGTGGCAATATAATTTTGGCTTCACCCATCACTCGATGATAAACAAACGACTTGTACAATGTACATACACATCAATCCGCGATCGTTGGGGTCGGATTCCGCAAAACTTATGCACATGTTATATTCGAAGATTTTAACGCATATAGGTCAATGTTTATTTATATTAATCATTGATCGTCAAACAATTACTGCCGAATCTGAACCCCAGCCAAGCGATAAGCTCGCCGCTTCAGCTCAAACGTTTCGGCCTACATTTCACAAGTGCCGCGGCATTATCGGAGCCGGCATCGAATCCCTGTAACATTTAGCCGACGTGAGGTAACTCCGGGTTGTCGGGGAAACGCGCAATTCTCCGGACGTTTGGGAGCGCCGCCCGCGCACCTGCCTTCTCCGTCACTCATCCAAATTTAAATCCTAAACTCCCCCCACCGGCGCGTGCGCTAAACATTCTGGAATAATTCCTGCGATTCAGCCACCGGTGCCCGCCATTCGAATTCGGGTCGTGACCGCGTTCGGTGATACTGTTTATCGTTACATCGGTTACATTAGACAAGAAGTAGCACAGACCCCAACGATGGCAGACGTAGACGTCCAAGTCCAGTATACGACCACCGAAAGGAAAACCAGAAAGGTCAAAAAGACCTCTAAGCGTAGGGAGTCCAAGGATGGAGACGTCACCGTCACCGAAGTCGAGCAAACCAACACGACTAACACCAACGACGATGGGTATGTGTTGCGGTGGCCAAGCCTTGACCCTTGTGTAGTGCGATGTGACCGCAGTGTGTTTATAAAGTGCAATTTCAAATCACGTTAATTCACAAGTGATATCAAATGAAACAATGTCAGTCAGGCCACCCTCACATACCCAACCTAATTTAAGGTATATTTCTTTAATAATTCAAAACTGCAATGCAGGCAAATCAATAAAATATATGTAACTTAAACGTAACTTCAGAATCAATAACATGAATTTTACAAATCTAAACTCTGACGTACCCCTGAACTTGAATTACAAATGTGTTTTGATCTGTTTCTTTTTGTTAGCTGTAGCATCGTGTTGTTTAAATATGGCTTCTGAAATTTGAGTCCACAACATTTATGTACTATTCGAATGTTATGCATTATGCCGCTGTTTTAGATCATTTGGTTATATTCTATTTTTCATCTTACTTTCTCAGATTTCAATTTAGTGTTTATAGATACTACTAATAGGAGGCACATTAAATTTTCTTTATATTGCTTGTTTTGTTTCCAGCTTATTTTCAGCGGCGAATACACCAAGGCAATGAACAAGGACTGGCACAGCGGTCACTTCTGCTGCTGGCAGTGTGACGAGTCCCTCACCGGCCAACGCTATGTCCTGAGGGATGAGCATCCTTTCTGCATCAAGTGCTACGAGAGCGTCTTCGCCAATGGCTGCGAAGAATGTAACAAGATCATCGGTATTGACTCTAAGGTCAGTATTTACATCTTCTATATTTTAAGAATGATACCTACGCACTTTTAATATTTGTTACTTCATTGATTTTACAAAACAATTTACCTTTCAAAAGCGTTTTATAAGTATTATGATCATTCTAATGTATTTGTCTATCGAGAGCCGTGATTAAAACCTTTTATTATATTAATTCACTCTTGACCGAAAAGATTTATTGCATCATATTTAGTTTAAGCGCTGCGTTGGAATGTTTCGATTTGACTCATATTTCGGTATCTATTTTAAAGAATAACAATTTGTGCCAAAACTACTCAACATCGCACTATAGCCAAGTGGATTGTCTTGTGATAGTTTAGTTCCAAAATCTTATGTAATGTAAGTCAATTTTGTCTTTAAAACAACAAATGGATTTTGTGTACTGTTCCGAAAAGTCTCTCGAGACTAAAAAGTGTCAAATAATGTGATGCAGGAGATTTAGTGTCATCACCGGCATTATTTAGCTCTGTCACTCCGATCAAATTTAGTTTTGTAACTCCAGTCGGCCCAGATTCCTCGGGCGTACCTCTGCGCACGGCACCAGCATGATCGCTGCCAACATCAAGTATACCTATACAACGTTTATCTCGAATGACTTTTCCCGTTATACCAAACAGCTGCAATATCCCAATAGTATCAACATTAAACATTTCTTTGAACTACGCCCGTCAATCAGCTTTAAACGAGTTGAAGTTATTAATTTTTTACATTTACATAAAATTTAAACCTATTTCTTTTGGCTTGATTTAAATACTCTATCTCTTTTGGCAGATAAAAGAGTTGGTACGTTATTTACGTAGCGTAGGTACGCATATTTCTTACGTCTTGGACAATATAAAACATGAGTTATTTAAATCGGGGGGGAATTCCGCTAAGAAAGCAATTAAGAAAACGTATGGATCATAATTTTTCACCATCAGGTACTGTTTCAGCTTTACCTTTTCTTCTATGCGTCCTAAAACACGAGATAGCGACAGTGTCTGGCATTATCTGATAACATTCATTATGTAATCGTTGTTGATTTTTGATACAACAACCAGCATTCAATTTGTTTGAGTCTTTAATCATCATTTACTTAAAGAAAATTTAAAGATTCTTTTTTGTCACGGAAATATGCGAAACAATTAAAGGACTACTGCTGAATAAAACACCATAGTGTTTTGACGGTTTCAATAACATTCTAAATCTTCTTTTTTGTAGCTTAGCTTAGTTTTATGTTATGACCGAATAAAATATTACTTTTCTTTCTTTCAAATCATCGCCTAATGTCTTACAATTGAACGATACCATAGGATCAAAGTAAGAAGCTCCTGCATTCCATTTTTGCTGACACTGGCAGTAATTTATGTCATGTCCTCATAATAATTATTATCTTAGACCCTAGAAATATAGCGTTAACGTTAAGTATAAACGTATTATGTGTACTGAAAAGCACAAAGTTTCGTAGGTCATTTATGAAACAGTTTGTTAGTTTTAAAATAATATAACTCGGAACAAATAGCGGACGGTTTGCAAAACAAACATGTAAAGCTTGCTGGCGGCTCATGTGTACTATTTTTGGGTCGGAAACAAGCGTTATTATTCTAATGTGCTCATTTCAACCTTGAGAAACCATGGGAGGATTCGTCAAGCGATTCTTTAGAGATTTATGCTCGATTCAATTCACACTTAGCGTGTCGTAATGGGCCAAAATAAACATTGATATTTTATTGACATTACGACATTTAGGTTAGTTTTAACGCGTTTGTTTTGCTGTGTTGCCGAGAATAGAACGTAAACGAGGGGCTTTATTGAGTAGTAGAGTTAATGCATTTGTTTGGATGTCTCGGATTAAAGTGCCAGTTATTTCAGAGGAATCGACTTTTTACGCGAGACGCTTTTTTGTTTATTTTCTAGCTTTCATTCTTCGTACTTAATTTTATTTACAGTAGTTATTGCATCGTAACTGCTGTTTGCGGGAACACTTGATTTTTTTAAAGGCATAGTAGAAGTTAAACTAGACATATTTTTTTCTGAACTGAATTACACAAATGCGTTGTTCTTTACTTGATAAGACTTTATTTTTACTTTTCAAGATGTATTTTCCTTATATCAATAATATATACTTAAACAACAAACAAACTCTTATATACTTTGACTTTGCTTATTCTACGTTAAAACTGCATAAACAAGTAGTTGCGTAGTAGTTTGCGTAGTAGTAAAAAAAAAATGCTTTCTTTTATCGCCCACCTCAATTATTAATAATTCGAAGTACAGACTAGCAGCTTAAACTACTTTTTACCAAACCGAAATTTCATCGTAATATATTTAATGTACATACATACATATATAGCACTTCAATTCTGATTCGGAAAATACTAAATAAAGATCTACATTCAAAAATCACTTTTACGAAAAAAATTCAAGTACAAAAACGAGCATTTCGCCGAGCAAATCACCTTTTACTAAGTCACAAACCTTGTACTAGCTATGGTAACAAAAATATTATATTTGAAGGAGCACAGATCTACAATAAATTACCATCTGATATCAAAGAAGTTAAATCTATGTTTATTTACAAAAAGAAATTAAAATTTTATTTATTGAATCACATGTCATTGTAACACATGCCGCATCCAGTAAGCTATAATCTTTTTTATTAAAACTAGGCAAGTATACTACGTAAGAAGCCGGTTACAAACATGTAATTTAAAATCTACCCGCATTCTTTTTTTTTTTTTTAGCAATTATTTATTTTGATTTATTGTATGTAGGATTTAAGTCTAATTAGTATGTACACACGTGAATAATTACCTTAGTGAGTTAATTGTATTTCTCATATAAGCGAATTTTATGTAATTCTTTTGAGAAAATAAAGATCTTAAACCATTATGTCTACCTGATTCCTACCTAGCTGTTACATATTTGGAATGTAATTTATTCTCTAAACTAAGGCTACGCGTATATCTATACAAGTAGTATCGTAGGCGATACAATCGTTAAAGTACACACGAAATACATTGACCGGTTCATTGTAATACTTCACCATAATCTTTTATAACGCCTACATTTCTATTCGTAATGCTGGGATTTTCCTATAAAGCTAAATAACATTCAGTGTTCTTTGTTAAAGAACGGATTCTTATCTATGAATGATTTAAATTTATAAAAAATTGTCCTACGTTATTGTTAGATGATATGGTGATGAAAAAAGTTAATAGCTAAGACGTATTTTAATATTAATATCATCCCGGAATTGGAAAGTAAATGCAATTCTCCAAGTTTTTTGGAAGTAAATGCAATTCTCCAGCCAAGGGTTATGTTACCTAACCCCTGGCTGGCCCAATGCGGATTGGCAGACTTCACACACTCAGAGAAAATTCTCAGGTATGCAGGTTTCCTCAAGGTTTTTCTTCACCGTTTGAGACACGTGATATTTAATTTTTCTTATCTTATGATAAGTAGTATATTTGTACACAATACGAGCTATGACGTAGAAAGCTCTACTACTATTGTAAAAATTAAAAGGGTATATAAGGATAATTTACACCAATTATTTGCGGACGAAATGGCGGGCATTTGTTTGTATAATATAGGTAAGCTGTAGTATAACATACGGACAAAATTTAATCAGCAGGACATTATTACACCCCTAAATTTAATAATAAAAAAAACTCTACATGAACAACTGTCGTGTCTAAATACGTTTATGAATGTAATTAAATCCTTCCATCGCTTAATACATATTTGCTCATCGCTTCAAAGCGTAGTCATCAATCATGCGCTCGCACCGTCACTGTTAATGCTTTTAGCTATTTCCACTTGATTGATAAAGTAATTAATATGCTTTGTATGATAATATTTTATTATTTCCATTAATTAACAATCACGTGTATGAAAAGATAAAGTTACTTAAATAATATCAAAATCATAAAGGTTAAGCCTCCCTCCCACTGATGCATTTCAGACAGTAACACTATCGCGAAGTTGCGTTTTGCGTCTTTTTCCGACTAGTTGGAGGGCAATGGGAATATTGGTCATATTTAAAAGACTAGCTGACGCCCCGAGGTTTCACCCGCGTAGTGTTCGTTCCCGTATGAGTACTGTGATAATATATAACCTATAGCCTTCCTCGATTAATGGGCTATCTAACACCGAAAGAATTTTTCAATTCGGACCAGTAGTTCCTGAGATTAGCGCGTTCAATCAAACAAACAAAATCTTCAGCTTTTTAAAAAAATGATGTTGGTGATTTCTACGGTAATGAAAACTACGCGGGTGATCTCCTGATCTTTTGTAGAGTAACTAAGCCTTATGTTCTTTCTCCAGGATCTGTCATACAAGGACAAGCACTGGCACGAGGCATGCTTCCTGTGCGCCAAGTGTCGCGTGTCGCTGGTGGACAAGCAGTTCGGCTCCAAGCTCGACAAGATCTACTGCGGCAACTGCTACGACGCGCAGTTCGCCAGCCGCTGCGACGGCTGCGGCGAGGTCTTCCGCGCCGGTGAGTGAGGGCCTTTATGTTATTATTTACTGCGTTTCTTACTAACTTATACTGAAGTTGAGGACATTTTATTTTTTTCAAAAATTTGTATAGCGTGTTAGCAGCTAGCATGACTATAGTCTGATCCATAATCTCGTTGTTGAGTCCAGTTCAACTTAAAGGTTTATTTATATGGCTGTTTCGGTCTTTAAAGCTGATGGTGCTAAGTGGCGTGCTCTCCATAGATGTAAAAATGCACTACCTACCCTAAGGATTCATTACGAACCTGTATTGGAGAATTTTCTATTTTGTAGAATTTGTTCGTTTAATACCAACCTTAGTTAAAACCCTTTAAACATCACTGTGCCTTGCGCAGTTGTAGGAAAATTAACAACTAATTAAATTAAAATTTTAGTTCAATTTTGTAACCAATTAGAACTGTGATTCGTTTGGAAAGTGTTGTACATATAATGCGTAAATAAGACAATGTTTGAACATTTGAAGCAGAAAACATATATGAAAAATATATTTGCCATATTTTTTGATATGGCAAATATTCTTTATTGAAATATTGCCTCTAAGTCTAACTTAGCAACAACAGCGATATTAAAAACAACTCGGTCCGAGAAATCCTAGAAAAAATATTTTAAATTTTTAAATCTCTAAAACGACTTTATTTAGCGAAGTAATTTCACTCATTATCAATTAGGACATTTTAAAATGTAGTTTTTAAAAGTCCAGGATTGAAAAACAAGCAGTAGGTATACTTTGCGCAAACGTGCATTGAATCATTGAATGCGGCACAGCTCGTCAAGATTCTTTGCAACGTTCCTTTTATACTGGAAAAGCGAGCCTTATTACATCGCTCGTGGAAATATTAAACGAAGCTTTTAATTAGGAGGCTTTTCAACTTTTTAACAGTCGTTCATTAGTCGGATAGAATTCAGCGATGCCTGATTTAAATCGCGTGCTAGGAAAAATTATATTTTGTACTACATTTTGTTGAACCAGTTAACATTTTTATTGCCATTTTCAATTCGAAATACCCTTAATATGCTGTTTGAATGGTATTTACGATTTGACTGAAAGAGTATAAACTTTACTGAAAAAAACTAACTCTTTATTTTTCATTGAAATTCTGAAGTTTGTTTACCCTAGTAGTCATGTATGATATTTAAATGCCTTAAAATTTAACAAAAACTTAAGATATTATCGACATTTGGCAGATAAACTCTCGTATTGGGTGGTATCTTTGTTTTATATTAACTGGTTCAAATTGGAGCGATAAGGAAGCCTTTCATATTTAATATGTATTAAACTCTGAACAAGTAAAAAATATACATACTTAGGCACATATGTGCTTATAGATTAGTTACTCATATGAAACAAATCATCAGTAGGTATACATTGTTATTTTTATGAAATCCTTAGTTAAGTCACCTTATAGTGGGCACTTTTTAGCGATAGACCGCCTTTTGTGCATATTTAATTTTCTTGTTTTTTTTTTATCGTTTTCTATTGTATAGTTTTTCATTTAATTTCATTTTCATTACATAACATGTCTGTGTTATATCCTAGTATGACATGACACTTCCATTAAACATTATTTATGAGTGGAGCGATTATCGTCCATATAAGGAGTGATGTTGGGACCGTTGCACATGGATATAGACAAGTTGTTGTCAGTAGCTACTTGCTCTGTGGCGCTCGCAGCATATGCTTCTATCACTTGAGTCATGGCTCGTGACACACGGTTCAAAAAAACTACGAACAATATAAATCAAAATTAACAAAAAGAAGAAGGGTTGTTTCTTGAAGTTTAATCGCTATGTTTCTGGTCACACAAAAATGGCTGTACCTATTGCGTTGCGGCTTTCTTAAAGTTTTATGGATTTTGTTTATATTTAAAACTAACTTTTTCAGCAATCTAAAAACCATTTGACAGGATATGGGAGTTGAAAGTAGGGATGAACACCCCAAGCACGACACCTTGAATTTTCATGAATAAGTGTTTTTTTACAACATTTTTAACTTCGCATGGGGAGGGCACAAAGTTAGCCTGTGTCACTCCTCATGAATGATGGCTATATTATAAATAAAAAATGGTTTTTTATAATCCCACTGGTAGTTGCAGAAATTATTAGCTACATAGACAAATAAACACACATAATTTATAACATTAATTAGGTATAACGTATAACCTTTGAATTTATATCTAAAATAAAATTCTAGTTCTACAAAGTAACTGTCCGTGTGTTGGATAGGCGGTTTACTCACTGTCCCATATAAGGTCGGTGAGATACCCTTGCTGGTTAAGGCGCTGTAAGGTGATTTGATAAAAAACCGGCCATTGCCAATGCCGCGGCGCAGCCTCCGACCCACTAAGGGCTTTTGACTTTTAAATCGCGAATTATTCACCGACGGCAATTTGTTGTGACATTTCTGTGAACATTTCCCGTGTTTATTTTATGACATCGATGTAACTGATGATTTGGGAAGGGAAGGAAATAATGCTTAACAAGTTGTTGTTTCATCATCGTCATTACTTATTTCGCTACAGGTGTCCCCACAATCTCACCTGATGGTTAGTGATGATGCAATCTTAGAATAAAGCAGGCTACCTTGTTAGGAGAAGGATGAGAATCCACACCCCATTCGGTTTCTACACGACATCGTACCGAAGCGCTTAATCGCTTGGCGGTACCTCTTTGCCTGTTTTCGTTGAGTGTGGTAACTTATCCACGGCCGAAGACTCCACCAGCTTATAGGGGTTGTGGGATTTAGACCCACTAAGCTGCTTCAATAGGGGTTGACGAGTTTAGGGTGATAATGTTAAGCTTTTACGTTCACTATCAGTAAAGGCAAAACATTGAATTAATCTTAAAATATTGACATCTTGTACACGTATTTTTATGCATTTTAAACTAATTTGAATTTCAATGAAATGTAACACCATCTTCCCCATTCTGAGCTGAACATTTTTACTGATAATTTCTTAGAAAAAATATAAAGCTAGTACTTGAGAGCTGTACTCAAGACTCGAACCCAAGACTTCGTCCAAGCTAACCACTGGACCAGTATATTTGTATAACATAATATTTTAGTATGCGTGGATAAAATCTTGGAACTAATTTAGAACCACCAAATGTTAGAGTAAGAATATATTCTTACTCTAAGCATCAAACCTAGATCATCGTATGACACAACACGTAGCATGGAGTAGGCAAATTAATTGTACATCAGCCCCAAAAGCCATAAATTGCTGCGGAACGATCAATTACACCACCAGCATCCCAATGATGCCCTACCAATGCCGATTGCCGTTTATTGTATCGAATTGAAACAAAATCGACTCATACATGATCATATGAGTATAATAATTAATGGACGTGACATGAAATGGGACCCTTCCTACATCAAAAACATTCATTCACCTCCCTATTTAAAAAATGACAAGAAACAGACTTTAATTGCCACAACCTCCCCGTTTTTAACCGACTTTAAAGAAGGAGGAGTTCTCAATTCGACGCGTTTTTTTAATGTTTGTTACCTCGTCTTCATCTTTTCCAATTTTGAAAATTCTTTGTTTGTTTGAAAGAGTATACTTCCAGATTGGTTCCATTTAATTTTCACGAAAATTAGGTTTAGTAATTTTGTGTGAAAACGATAATAACGAAACTGTGGCGCTTTCGTTCACTACGCTATTTAACAAAAAATTTAAACGACTTCAAAATCACAAATATAATCTAAAAAGCGAAAAATTTAATCGTATGTGCTACCTTCTGATCACTTTGAAGGCGGTACCAACACATTAATTTAAGCCGTTGCAATCATAAAGTTTTAGGATTTTCAAACGGTTCTTTCTCGTGATTCTTATGAACGGCTTCAATTAATATGCCACTGGTCTGGCACCGCCTTAGATATAGAACATTATAGGATCTATTCCTTGTACTTGCTCTTTTATCTATGGTTTTGCACTTAACATGAGAAGCCGTCATCTACTACCTACCATAAACAAAGAACAGTAAGTTTCGTGTGCCGCGTGTGCCGCTTTAAGTTCATCGTCTCTATTGATTCATACATCATTGTTTTTTAGTTTTAGTAGGATTAGAGTACCGCAATAATACGCCGTGATTTGCGGAATTGCGGATATGGTTTGTCCATTAGCTTTTAGGTTACATTTATTTTAACAGAGGACTTTCGAATACCTATCTACTACCTACGTCGAAACGCTTTAGTTGATAATATATGAAAAGTAAATCAAATTATTATGGTGGGCGTCCACAGATCCGCATCGTACGTTTCGGATGTATCGCATGAAACGGATCGTAGTATGTATTCTTTGTATAGAAAGTCGGAAAAATTAAAAATCTGTTTAATGCGATGCTTCCGATAGGTAGACGCCTGTCTTTATATATCAGTATAACTTTCTTGTAGGTTTAATAGATAGCATTCTTCAAGTTCCGGGGTGTGATTCCGCTATTTTATACTCGTCGATGTAATATTCGCCTAGAACAATTTTAATTAGAATTTGAACTTTATTTTTTTGCCTGGATGCCAAAAATAAATTGTCACTAACAACGTAGTTAGTAGTAGGAAATGAGCGATGTCACATCGCTGTAATTTTACAGAAGGGCTGATCATAGGGTCGAGCTATGAAATGTCAAATTTTTAGTTTTATTTAGGCACCACGCTAGCCCATAGCAGATTTCACACACGTATAAAATTTTTTAGGTATGCAAGTTTCCTTACGATGTTTTTCCTTCACTGTTTGAGTGACGAGATATTTAATTTCCTAAAATGCACATAACTGAAAAGTTGGAGGTGCATGCCCCGGACCGGATTCAAACCTACGCTCTCCGCATCGAAGGCAGAGGTAATAAAGTGTACCTACTACCAGTATACTCCGCAAGCCGTGATACCCCAATGGATATGACCTCTGCCTCCGATTCCGGAGGGTGTGGGTTCGAATTCGGTCCGGGGCATGCACCTCCAACTTTTCAGTTGTGTGCATTTTAAGAAATTAAATATCACGTGTCTCAATCGGTGAAGGAAAACATCGTGAGGAAACCTGTATACCAGAGAATTATCTTAATTCTCTGCGTGTGTGAAGTCTGTAAATCCGCATTGGGCCAGCGTGGTGGACTATTGGCCTAACCCCTCTCAATCTGAGAGGAGACTCGAGCTCAGCAATGAGTCGAATATGGGTTGATGACGACTACCAGTATACACAAAATATAACAAATGTGACCTTTGTTATAATAATAATAATTAGCTCGCGATAAGTCTAGCACGTGACGTGTAGTACCTACTTGTGCACGATGTACAGCCGTCGGTTATGATTAGGCACGTCGGGCAGACATCCTTTGATGTGAAAAAACGGTCAAGTGTGAATCGGGCTTACTCACATGGGTTCCATACATTCTGTTTACGACCTTTTACCTCTCCAATCAGTCATAAGTACTATGTTCGGAATAGGTACGGCAGTAGGATTGATTTTGTTCACTTGTGCTATAAAACATTGTTTTTGCCAAATATAATAATTAATTATTATTATGTATCAGTAAGATGAAACTGTTATTTTTCACACTTTTTTTTTATTCATTACAAGTTAGCCCTTGACTACAATATCACCTGATGGTAAGTGATGATGTAATCTAAGATGGAAGCGGGCTAACTTGTTAGGAGGAGGATGATAATCCACACTCCTTTCGGTTTCTACACGACATCGTACCGGAACGTTAAATTGCTTGGCGGTACGTCTTTGTCGGTAGGGTGCTAACTAGCCACGACCGAAGCCTCCCACCAGCTAGACCTGGACCAATTAAGAAAACTTCAATCGGCCCAGCTGGGGATCGAACCCTGGACCTCCGTCATTAAATCCTTCGCGCATGCCACTGCGCCAAAACACTATTTTGTATTCAATTAATTAACTTTAATATAAACCCGCATTTCTGATAAAAAAAAAGGAAAACGAATCGATGTTATAAGGGATTTTTAGGCACATAATACAAATGTTTACGTGGTTATAGTATGGCCATATAGGTACATCGTTCGATTTGTCTAGCTCATTGCTGAGGCTAGTAAGCCTAGGTTACAAAATGGAAAGTTAGTGTACGAAATAACGAAAGTACGACAAACCCGTTTGACGCTATATCAGTAAACAGATAAGTTCCAATCCGCTTTTCTAAATATCTACTAAACGAGTCTGTGAGTGTCACACCTTTGTTTATTAAAAGCTGAAAGTCTTACAACACATGCTCGTATCAAATGTGTAAGTACAGTAAGTAACTAAATGGTAGCTTTGGGAGTAGAGAAAAATAAAAAAACTAGATCAGAATAAAACAAATTCAGTAAAAAAATTAAAAAGGGATTACGCACCTATGATAGTGGCTCTCCAGAGCGTGGCTTTGTTCAACCGTTGTTATCCCTGGGCCGGGTGCTCTTTTGCCCAATATTTTTCTTTCCTTCCTTAGATTAGTTTTGGGAGCGAAAACTGGGCTCCTCTCTGCATGTGCCCAAAGAAGCCAAGCTTTCGTCGCAGTACGGTGGACATGAATTCTCTGTTTTGGCATATCAATTTCAGCACTTTAGTGTTTTTAGTATTTGTTATCTTGTACCTACACCCGTGTGCTTATTTTATATTAGTATTTTATTAAAGAAGCCACGACGATATGCGAATAGCGACTCTCAGGTCTGTGACTGTGGAAAAAATGAAAAACGACTTACGAACAATGAATACTTCGACGATTTACGTCTGGACTTTTGAAACCTGCTAGCTATCTAAACCACCACAGTTGCCTACTATATCTACTTATGCTACAAGCATGATGGGCTGGCAAACTTTCAGCTTTTATAAAATGAAGTAGATCTGGCTACAACAGGTCTTAAACTACCAATGTTTGTCTGCGAAGTGAACGTTTCTTCGAGTCTCTGTTCAATGTATATCTTTATTTGTATTACAGTCCATTTCGAACTAATGAAATTAAATTGTTATATAACAACGCTTTCTCTCTAGAGCTTTATTAATTACTATCAAAACCTCGTGCTTTCACCCGCGTAATTCCCATTCCCGTAGGATGGATGAGATAAAATATAGCCTACTCGTATTTTACTCTAGCTAGGTAGTTTTTTATCGGTGAAAGAATTTTTCAAATCAGTCCAGTAGTTTTTAGTTTATTTGTTACATGCAAAAAACACAAATTTATTTTCTTTCTTATAATATTAGTGTAGATATAATAGAGAAATTAAATTCTTTGATATCTATTGAATATAATACATGCGTTAATTTATATTATGCCATTTTTAAGTCTCTCATTTATTTATTTGTCTTTTTTTATACAGTTTAACAATGGTAATAGTAAAAATACAAAACTCTATTAAATATTTATAAAAAAAATATTATTAGCAAATTATAATTTTGAATAAATAACTTTAAAATAACTTAATATATTAACTAGAACATTACACGCAAGTGCGTGCAAATAAACTATTTTCATGGGAAATATATGGCAATATAAAATAACAATCGCCAAGTTTACTTGGTTAAAAAAGAAAGCTGTCTAGGAATTGTACATACAATTGAATTTATCACATCAATTAACCTAAATACTACAAATCTACTTCAAGCATTGGCTGCTTAGTGGCAAAATTAATCTTGACGGGAACTTTTTCTTAGTCGAGCTAAATCGTAAAATCTTTTAATGATAGGCAATTATTAAATAGAACCAGTGTCCCGCGGTTTGGGTATTAGTGTTAGTGCTCTTTACTATACAAATATACAACAATCACATACAAAAATATTCTTTCAATGTTACTTGTAATTCCTCAAATTAGCGCGTTGTATCAAACAAACTCTTCAGCTTTATAATACCTACAAAACACCTGTTGAAAATATGTATGGATGGTAAGACAAATAGCTCATTAATTCATTAACGTATGCCACCCATGAGTAGGACTCTAAATTTAATTTATTCTTTGCATCTAATTCAATATTTGTCACCCGCTTCCGAGTAGGTAAACATATAAATTGATTGACTCACTGACTCATCGGCGTAGGTGGACATTGTTATACATAAACCGTAGGTTTTGTATATACATTAGATCATCTACAACTAATACCGGACCTTAGTGTGTAACCTTGAATTTTTTTTTTTTTTTTTTTACTTTTTCGTACTATATATTTCTTCAATAGTACGCAGAATTTTAGTTAAATTACAATAACAATTAAGTTAAGCCTTGGTGACACGAGTACAGTTTAAATGAGGTAAAAATAAATCTAATGTCTTTTAGGTTTTAGATCAACGCTAACCATTCTTTCGCTTTTTTTAGAAAATGTAAATAAAATTGACTATTGATAAACATTTTTCTTAAAATAGAAAGAAATATCAAATATGTGAATATGAAAATTGTTACATTTTGTCTTAAAAGTGGATTCGATTAAATCAACAAAAACATCATTCACAAAGAATAAAATAAAATCGCTATCACAAATTTTATACAAAAAAATATTTTCGAACGAAAATTTTGCCGCATTAAATCATTCAGCATTCGTTCAGGATTGTAAACGTCAGAAAACAGATTAAATATTCCGATTAAGTGAATGTACGATCGCGAATGAATATTCATAAAGCGATTCGCATTTTTTTTGACGTTTGTATTTTTCTTTAACATTTTTTTAAATTCACATAGGAAAATACTGAATCCAGTTTAACGGCTGTAAAAGAGTTATTTTATTTTCAGTAAACCGTTTGTAGGGAAATGGGTGTTGAAAATTTTATTTACCCTTGTTTTCCAGTGAATTTTTAACCACACAATCAGTATAAATAAAAAATAAATCCCTATATCCCTAAAATTACACCATATTTTCTCCTGGTTATACCATAACTAGACAACGACTTAACCTATTTCATTCATAAATATTTATATTTTCTTTTACAATGTAGAACTTTTTCATGGAGCGAAAGAGTTAAAATATGTATAGTTGTTTTAAATTAAATTTAGTACTTGAATTTTTGGAATTAGAGTTGGTATTTGAATTTTTCTAAATACACATCACGCTACGACCAATAGGAGCGGCGTATCAATGAAAATTGTCGCATAAACGGAAAATATATTCCAACTAGCTGACGCCGCGCGGTTTCACCCGCGTGGTTTCCGTTACCGTAGGAATACGAGGATAATATATAGCCTATAACCTTCCTTGATAAATGGGATATCTAATACTGAAATAATTTTTCAAATCGGTCCAGTAGTTCCTAAAATAAGCGCGTTCAAGCAAACAAACAAACTTTTCAGCTTTATAATATTAGTATAGATTAACTGTTTTCTTTGCATGCGTAAAAGCTTAAAGTTACGCAAAAATGTTGTGTGACGGAGTTGTTTTAAATGTTCCAAAAGTGATTCCACGTGGACGAAGTCTATGTGTTACTATAAACCTACATCAGCATTGCTGCAAGGCGAGTTGTGGGCAAAGAGTCGCGACCTCAACAGCAAATAGACATCGCGACACGTCACGTCGATTATGGCGATTGACATTTCATCTCAAGAACATCAGCGTCGTTAATTTAACGTTTGCTGATAACTGCACTGACACTTTGACATTAATCAGCTTTTAGCCCTCATTCGCACGAGAGTTTTTTAACGGATGTTAAAAAAAAAGCGTTCAAAGACAACAAATTTTTTTTTTTTCCACATTCCCAAGTATATGTTTGTTTTTAAAACATGACGCTTTTTTTCGAGCAATGTTGCATTTTCAATTTTGGGCGTTGGATATAAACCTTCATTTAACTTCACACTATTTTGACCGTCCGTTAAAAAAACTGTCGTGCGAATGAGGGCTTATTATAATTCTTGTATACTATTTCTTACTGCACATTTTTGAAGTGATGATGCAATCTGAGATGGAAGCGGGTTAACGAGTAAGATGAAAATTCACACCCTTTTCGGTTTTTACACGACAACGTACCCGAACGCTAAATCGCTTAGCGGTACGTCTATGTCGATAGGTTGATAACTAGCCACGACCGAAGCTTCCTGCCAGGTAGATATGTACCAATTAAGAAAATCATCATCATCAATCATCCCCTTTCTATATTAAAACGGTGGCAGATTTTTATGAAAACCTTCAACCCTTATTTAATCTGATATGGGTAAAATCTTGAATATTTAACCAAAGTTTCAAATCACAATAATCCGCATACACAAAGATACTCGTAGACAAATAATGTAATACACTGTTATTGTCTTGGGTTTAAATCTATCCCTGTCAGTTTTAGTTAAAAATAAAACAAATCACATTTAACTTGTTAAAAACTCTAAATACTAAGGTATAGAAATTACGGTTGAAACTCAAGTAAATTGATGTTAGTCATGAATAGGATGTAAAATGTTAAAAAATTAAGGCCAATAGCAAAACTTTCTTGCCGGCTTCTACACAAACGTAAATTAATGACATCAGTCTATTACTTCCTCATCTCTAAAAGAATCCGAAACGTTTTATCGTATCGGATCAATTAAGTTCAATCTACAGCCTACATACGCCGCTTCGTAGCCTGTATGAGACCGCGATCACTCGACACTCAGTACCGAACTGAAAGCCGAGAAGCCTACACCTCGCGCTTGTAAAAAAAACAAAACTTAGTTTCCCGCGTTATTCCTTTAGAAGTTTAAACATAGAATTCTTTTTTCAAATTGTGTTTGTCTATCATTCTATAAAATTAAAATCTCGTATTTATTTAAAAGAGAAGTTTGGGCTTTGCGTTCTTGTTTGTTTTTTTTTTTTAATTTTTAACAAAAAAGTTTTGGGCCATGTCGGCGGACGTGCTAAGTGACGATTTCAAGTCCCGTCTGCACTTGACGACGAAAACAGTAGGGCAGGAAAGAATACGGAGGGCGAGGGAGAATAACGAGGATGTTGCCATATTGTCTATGTTTTTGCCAAATGCAACAGCTGAGAGGGAAAATAAGAAATTCTGCTGCGCGATGAAAGACCAGTGTCTGCTCGGCGATTCCAGGAAAACTATTGCAGGTTACTACATTTTTTTATCCTTGTTATATTATCTGCGAATTATACGTACTTGTAAATCATTTAGTAAATGAAATAGATATTATTTATTATTCGATTAGTTAATATATTAAACGCTATTTTATTTATTTGAAGTATTGGGAATTTTCTGTTTTAAAAAGTTACTTTAACAATTCAACGATTATGTTTTGATATTTACAATTTAAAATTTCGGGTAAAAGTTGAATATTATTTCATTAATACTATATATTCTTTTATCACATTGACACACAGCTTTTTTTTGTTTAGTTGAAACATTAAAAATATACTTTGTCAAAGGAGAGAAATTTATAGAATTTTGTTTTGTTTGAGTCACTAGTTTCTGTTGTCAAACAGGCATACCACGTTTAGAAACAAAGTAAGTGTGGTTGTCATTTCTTATTTGAATCTGTTTTACCCAAACCCAGCTACTAGGAACCCATAATCCGGAAGTTCACTAGATACTTAATAATAATATATAAGTAGTTTTTAGATTAACCATAAAATGATAAAGACGCCTATTTAATATTTAGTCTAAGCTTAATGCAGTAAAACTAATTATCATCTACTATCCATAGCTCTTTCATTTACGCCGCGCCATTAATTCATTCACTCGTAATTGAATGAAATCCTCTCCTTTCATTCAATTAGTCCTGACATTCGTTCGGAGACCGGGCTTTAATTTCATTTATTAGCCACAGAGTGAACTGTTGACGGTGATTACCTTTTTAAAAAATAACATGTTTTTTTTATATTTGTCTAGTAACAAAGTTTGAATCGGAAGCAAGGAAAATAATGAACTAGGAAATACTTATCTCTTTATGACAACTCTACATGTAATTGTTGGCTGTGGGAAAGGCTGAAAAAAAAAGGAAAATAGGCACAACAATAATAAGGCGGAAAAAAGTGCCTTTTATAATAACACTGGCAAACACCCACGATTTTGTACTCTAACCATTTTGATTTCTAAGTTTAGACTTTAATACAAAGTTTTCCCTACCATTTCGCACTCTTAATTTTATGTTCCTAAAAGTGTTCCCAGTTGTTCTAAAAGTGAAATGACTGAATGAATGAATATAAATAAAAATATGTTGTTAATAGAAACTTTTTTTAATACAATCGATTTCAAAATCAACACAAAAATGTGCTACACTAGCAAAAAAGAATATTCAAAAGTAACTTCCTCTTCAATTTCGATCTTGAAAACTTATTATCTACGTACGTAGTACGTATCTACGTAACTCTAAATAAACGTATGCATTTTGAAAAGCATGTGGGTTTGACCAGTCACTGAAGGCCTGAGCCCGCGCTCAGCAAACACTGAGCTCACGCTAATTAGTAAACTGAGCTGAGACCTTCACCCCAATCAGGCTCAGTAAATATCAAACCATTTAATACCAATGACATAAATATTAACTTAAATAAATAAGTACATGTGATACATATGCCGTGTCGTGCCGTCGTGAGTCTTGACTTAAGTCCTTAGTAAAGGGCCATTTTTTGGTGAAAGGATGCCCTGAAATTTAATATCTATCGAATAGATTTCTCATACATATCATCATTATTATCATTAGACTCACTGCTGAGCTTGAGTCTCCTCTCAGAATGAGAGGGGTTGGGCCAATAGTCCACCACGCTAGCCCAATGCGGATTGGCCGACTTTGCACACGCAAAGAATTAAGAAAATTTTCTGTTTTTCCTTCAACGTTTTAAATGAATAAACAGTCCTCTTCATCTTTATAGAACCTTTTAAGACCCTCTCCCATAGTTAAATATTAAGGGCACTGAATAATTACAAGTCCCATCACAAGTTGTTATTTTCTTCCATCACATTAACTTCCACTGCAAACTGCGTCATGGAAAAATGTTCCTACAAAATATTATTTGCTTTGCTGGACACGGGATGGATGGAGTAGGGATTATGTAAATTATTTTTACTGTTTCAAACAATAAGTTTTATGAGGTATGAGCTGTTACCCTTTTCCGGAAAGATTTGAGTATTCAAAAGCGCTTGAGATGTAAACTAACTGAAATTGTATGATTTTCAGTTTGTAGTTGACTATTGATATTTATATAATATTCAAAATATTATTATGTATTTTTATTTATATACCATAATATTTCTAAATAACTGACGAATGGAAATTGAAATTATTAATTTGATATCATTAAATTTTATACTTAACAACGCCGCGCCGCGCGCGTATTTAGCCGCGTGGTTCCCGTTCCCGTAGGAACACGGGGATAGTATCTACATACTATCCCGGTATTCCTACGGCATAGCCTTCCTTGATAAATGGGAATTGATAAATTTAACACCAACAGAGTTTTTATTAACGTGGTTTTCTATTGATAAAAGAGCTTTCAAAATCGGTTGAGTAGATCCAGAGATTACCCCCTACAACACAAACTATTACTCCTAATAAATATTAATTTTAAACACGATCTTCGGTAGGTACGTTAACAAAAGATTACCAACTCATCAGGTTTTTGTTAAAGTTTCTTATTATGTTATTGCGATAATATCATAGTGTAATGACAATTACAAAAAATAAACTATAGGAAAAACCATCAATAAAAATATGAAAAAAAAGAAATACTTTGTAACGAAAACGATTACGACTCCATTGTTTTCTTCTAGCGCATTATGTTTTGTAAATATTGTTCTTGGAATTCATTCTTGCTCAACAAAATAATCGCGGAACATTAGATCGATGGAGTAGAATTTATGTAAATAATTTGTATCTACTCGTTGTTTTGCGAAACGTAATATAAAGTATAGTTTAGTGTCAATCGATTCCAAAGTTATAGTTGTATTGATTATTATTTTTTAAAAATGACCAATCTTTCTTCCTACTACGCGTCAAGCTAGGAGTGTTGTAGTATTCCGAAATCCAAGATCGAACCCAGGACCTCTTGGTCTATAACTTACAACTGTGAATATATTAAGGATATTTTATGACATTTATTATTGTTGTATATAATAAATTATTACGTCAACGACAGACTATCGATTCCACTTGTGCAATTATTGGTCCATCGTTAATTAATATGCTTAATTACGTCTAGTCAAAACTGACGTATTCATCATAGCAAGTAAAAATTAATGCGCAACTTTATCACCTCATCTTTATATTATTAATCTTTTAAACTACTAATCAAATTTTAATGCGGATTTCATCATTAGATAGTGATAGAAGAGGTAATTTATTCGTATTTCCGAACGTGGACGAAGTCGCGGGTGTTCGCTAGTTGTTATTATATATTGACATAGCAAATGTTTTAGAAGTTACCATTTCTAATATAGAATGGGAATATTGGTCATGTCATCTTTAAACATGGGAAATATTATCTACTTATTTCCAAAAAAAAAACATATAAATACCTAGCAATAATAGCAAATATAGCAAGCAATAATTTATATAAAACTGAAAAACATGTATATGTAAATAAAAGGACAAAGGACTTGGAATGCTCGTAAAAGGTACTTTAAGGTAGGCCGCATAGAAACTGCATTTATTTTAAAAGCTTTTCCAAGTACAAGTCACTTCGTATTATATATCTACTCCTATACGGAAAAGCTGAATGGACTTCTTCATAACAACCACTTTTCATCTGAGATATTTCCTTCTAAAACTGAATTTAATATTTTGATAACAAGAAAACTGATTTTCACTGATATTATTTAAGAAAAAGTTATGAATTTGACATAAGTACGTAGAGAGGCGATTTATTTTTGCAAACTATACTTTTAAAAAAATATTTATAAGTATATGTAGAGAAAACTTCGAGAGCTTTACAACATTATCAGCGAGTGACATAACTACGAGGATACATCTACAATATTCATAACTAAAGTCAGTAATGTTTAAATTTGAAAAAATAAATAACTCCTATATGTTATAACAAAAGTTATGAAAATGATTATTGTATTAATATAGTAACTGAATTTCAGAACGCTTCGTGTTACTAGTTGCATGTAGCATATCGTGTATCGATTTAAAAAAATACTGGCCACATGCTAGGACAGGAAAAGAATAGAGTGGCTCTCTATTTAAATTTGTAAAAAAAAATATTTTAATATAGCTGTAGTAGTATTTTATGTATTTTTGCGATGAATCCTATACTAAAACAGACAGCAGGTAATTTTGATATATATACTAAAAAGTACATGTTTGTTTAGTAAACATAGTAATATGAAGTGAAGCGGAAATCTCCGTTTTATGAAGTAAAAATACATTACGTCTGAATTGAATCGACATAGAACACTAATCACAATACCCGTAAGCCATAAAAGAGACCGTAACTCAGAAATGCCAACCAATAAAAGTTTGCTGTGTATATGTCAATATAGTAGTTACAATCGCGTGATATTCTATTTTGTTTGACGATTTAGTTTATTATTTGTACTTAAGCTGTGAAAGTTTCGTTTTGTTGAAGAAACTTAAGAGTTTAAAAAAACTCGAGAGCCTTTTTGAAGCCGGTAAAAATAGAGAAATGGTCTAAGATGTCCGAAACTGGAGATTTCGTACGAGTAGGTTTAATTTTTAATTTTATTTTTCAATGGCAAAACAGCTCCGTTTTTTACTATGAAAACCCTTTAAAATTAGGAATAAATAGTTTCAAAAGTGGTCGTATATAGTAGAAAATATCTATAAGTTCAATTAATACTTAATTATTTTTATATATTCCTCATACCAGAGAGTACGCAAAAAGATGGATGGTAAGAGAGACCTTTGTATTCAATTGTCTGTGGTATCGTCGCTTTTCAATGTAAATTTATTTATTATTTTGATGGTGAGGTTTTATATACCAGATTTATATACAGGGAGTACATATTATTCACGGTTTAATACCGAGACGTCATGGGTTTGAACCGTGCCCGTTGAAATAGTAGTTCGTACCTACTCTTACCACACTCTTGATTCTATGCGACTATATGCAGGGCAACGGGAACATTGCTTTAGTTTAAATAGACATAGCTAATACTCTTTTTTCCAATTAGCAAACTCTAAAAAAAAATATTTTCCTTAAATAAATACCTACTAAATACTTTTTTCCTTATCTCAAGACGAAAACTGAACTATTAGTAGGTAGTTATATATTTTTTCCTTACATAAATACTAAATACTTTTTTCCTTATCTGGAGAGGAAAACAGAACTATTAGTAGGTAGTTATATATTTTTTCCTTGCATAAATACTAAATACTTTTTTCCTTATCTCGGGACGAAAACTGAACTATTAGTAGGTATTTATATATTTTTTCCTTACATAAACACTAATTACTTTTTTCCTTATCTCGAGAGCAAAACTGAACTATTAGTTAGGTATTTATATATTTTTTCCTTACATAAATACTAAATACTTTTTTCCTTAACTCGAGAGGAAAACTGAACTATTAGTAGGTAGTTATAAAAAACATGGCTCGTGTTCGTTTTTCTCC
Source organism: Bicyclus anynana (assembly GCF_947172395.1). Classification (NCBI taxonomy): domain Eukaryota; kingdom Metazoa; phylum Arthropoda; class Insecta; order Lepidoptera; family Nymphalidae; genus Bicyclus; species Bicyclus anynana. The sequence goes on along the minus strand of NC_069089.1, from coordinate 1,407,759 downwards.
GTATTGTATTAGCCAATGTTTTCTAAACGACTTAACTATTAAAGGAATTTTTTTTAAAAAATATAAAAAAATTATTTAAACTATAAAATTTTTCGCAGACGCCCCGCGTTTTCCCATGGGATTATGGAGATGAAATATATAACGACACTCACAAATAACGTAGCTTTCTTAATAGAAAGAAAATTCTCTAATGAGAATTTTCAAAATCGGTTCAAAGGAAATTGAAAAGGAAAATGTGCAGGTTCATTACACATTTCATTCCTTCGATGCATTCTTTCAATTCATTCATTCTATTTTCAGACTACATACAAAGGATTCAGTAAAACATAAACGGGGTCTGAAAGGCGTACTCGTAGAATACAAAAGGCGGCCTTATCGCTTAGTAGAGATCTATGCCAACCTTTTTTACTCGATACGCAATTGCAAAATATTGTTATGTTAATTTTCAAGAACACAATTTATAAATACGTACGTATTTAAATTTTGACCTAACAAGTAAAAACAATTTCTAGTATTTCACCAGGGTCTGTCTGGTCATTTTGTGCAATTATCGTTTTTTACGAACAGTTTTACGGTTGACTTTGACCCAGTATGTAAATAAAAATACCTTTACTGTATAAATATTTACGATAATGGAGAATTTAAGTTTTAAAATATCACTTACTGGCTTGTTTGTGTGTAATAAAATCGATAATTGACAATAATGCTCACACACATTTTCGTAAATAAATCATAAAAGGTTTTTGTTTTTGGATTTTTAACAGTTCGTCTTTGAGCATGCAACACTTGGTTGAAAGCCATTACTTAATTTGCCTTTGTCATGAGGAAGCATCTCCAGTCCATAGACCCTTAGCTTCGTAACAACCCTTCACTAGATACTTAAAGTTTAATATATTATTTTAATGGTGTTTTTCGACGGTATATTATATATTGGTCACGAACCTATACCACAGCCTTTCTTGATGAATACTGTTTACCAACAAACAAATTAATAATGAGGGTAAAAATCACTAGTCATTTCACACCTACTAATAATTATAATTAACTTCTTCTTAAATTAATGAAAATAAATTTGATTAATAAGCTTAGAACAATTAGAACCATTTATACACAAACCATACATAAATTAAAATAAATAAATAAGACATGCCTCTTCTACCTTCATTTCTAATTTCTTTGTTGCTAAACAGTACTCATCAAGAAAGGCGGTAGTATAAGTGTCTAGCTGGACACACTCGTCGTTATCAACCCATATACGGCTCACTGCTGAGCTCGAGTCTCCTCTCAGAATGAGAGGGTTTAGGCCAATAGTCCACCACGCTGGCCTAATGCGGATTGTCAGACTTCACACACGAAGATAAGTAAGAAACACACTATTTCTCATATTTTGCCAAGGAAAGCAAAGAAGAAAATTTTCCAAAACCTCTACAGTCCGAACTCCATAATTATCTACCATATCTATCATCTATGGTAAGAGCATGGACTGATAAACTTCCAACCTTCCTAAAATGAGGTAGGTCTATCGCAGGCTACCCACTAGGTTTCTAACTTCCTACTCCTATATAAACATAGATAAATATATATGACGTCATCGATTTCCTCATCTCCGTTTGGCCGGCGAAGGTCGTCGGTTGAACGGTCAGACGTACGAGTATGTTGCGCTGTATATGGGTGTAGACGGGAACATATGGCGGGCGGTTCACCTCAACCTTCGCGTTGTTCCACAGCCTCGGCCCTTGGCCCTGCTGTGTATACGCTTCCCAGTTAACTAAAACAAAACCTCTTTTTTAAAAAAAAAAACATCTGCTATCTATACTAATGTATAAAGCTGAAGAGTTTGTTTGTTTGATTAAACGCGCTACTCTCAGGAACTACTGGTCCGATTTGAAAAATTCTTTCAGTGTTAGATAGCCCATTTATCGAGGAAGGCTATAAGCTATATATTATCCCCGTATTCCTACGGGAACGAGAACCACGCGGGTGTGTCATTTGATTAATCTCTATTTACATTAGGTCTTCTTATATCTATGCTTTCATCCGTCCATACTGTTACGACCAAATCTGTGAACTAATTTTAATGAAATTTGGTATAGAGATAAATAGAAACAGAATGTACGAGTAGTAGTATTATGCTGAGGTACTGTTTAAAAGACCCGTATGTTGGTATATCCGTAATTTTCTCAAATGCTGTTAGTATCATTTTTTAAAGAATATTTTTAATTGATTCTCGAATGCCAATATTGTCATTTTCATTTAACTGAAAAGTGTTTTTCAGATAGCATAGGTACGGTGACGGTTCTTTTCACTCTTGAAAGTTTGCCGCGATTCATGATAATAATACGTATTATAAACGTCATAAGGTAACTGTCTCCGTACCCATGCTACCTGAAAAAGATTTTAGTCTGGCCCCTTTTTCTGTGGAAATTCTAGTCAACATATTCTGAGGATGTTAAAATTTCGGAGTAAAACGTACATAGATGATTAATTAATCAGGTCTTGGTGACTTTCGCTAGAATAGTTCAGCTTCTCGTAGTGAAAAGCAAAGTAAATCAATTACTCATTATTCATAATGAACTTTCACAAAATATATTCATATAGCAGTCTGTTAGACTACATATTACGATATACATACTTAGTAGAAATACTTTTAACTGTAACAACATAATTCTAGAATTTCAATGCATTCATAATTAGTTTCAGTTTCAATCAGAATAATGCATAGCGAATCACTGTAATCAGAATTTTCCATTCTCACCGCTTAATTTACGACTTACAACGTATATAAAACAAAAACAACATTTTTACGTTCATCGGTCGGACGGAAATTAAAATTACGGAATTTTATTACTCAAATAAAATTACGTGAACAAAAATTATTACTAACACAAGATGTTAAACTTGTTTCAAAGGTATCCGGTCTTAAGAGAAATCTCTATAATATTTTAACACATATTTATTAAAATCTATATGAAGATAAAATTCAATTGACGTGCGAAAATAGCTCGACCGATTTAAATAATGCTTTTGTGAGTTTCATCATCATTATCATATAAGCCGATGGACGTCCACTGCAGGACATAGGCCTTTAGGGACTTCCAAACATCACGATACTGAGCCGCCTGCATCCAGGGGTCGACCAACACTGCGCTTTGTAGTGCGAGGTCGCCATTCCAGCACCTTGGGAGCTCCATTGCCACTTCAGATTCGCGACTCTTTGAGCTATGTCGGTGACTTTGGTTCTTCTCATTTCTGATTCGATCACGCAGAGATACTTCGAGCATAGCTTGTTCCATCGCTTGCTGTGTGAGTTTTGTGAGTTTAAGACTCCTTAATTTTTTCATATAATGCACCTGTTGGGAAAATTTGATGAAGACTGAAATTTGTTAGCTGTTGCTTTTCCGAAATAAGATAGGTAGAGCGTAGAAATATAAGAAGATTTGTCACACGTTCGATATTACGTTGATGCTCGAAACTTAATTGTAAACTACCCACACGTAACATAATTAATAAGTCGTACATAGTCATTAACGTAGTCTGTATAAACTCGTAATTCTATACAAAAACAAAGTGTAGAAGCCGTATTAGTATTAGTCATGCTCCTATTAGTATAACGACGTGTTACATCAATATAACACGAAGGATTTGACGCTATTAAGCCGCACACACACATTCACGTATTCCGAACTAGTCCCTTTTAATCGCAGTCACGTTTTGGTCTCAATACAAAACTACGAGAATTCATATAGGTACAGAACATGTAATTAACATATGTAGAGATCTGAGATCGGCTATAATAAGTGATGTAATTTTTATAAATAATTAACGGAACAAGCAAACAACATGAATGAGTGACAATATATCTGTGAGATGTTACGAATGACTGAAAAATTGTAACACCCCGCAGGATATGCTAAATGCACCTACTTAAATACACCTCTGTGTAATGTAGTAATCCCAAAATACCCCTATAGCTAGTGAATCTGCAAATAATATGTTGTTACTTTATCATCTTTGACGTATGCCAGTTGACATAAATTTAAATAAATGAAATTGAGATTTAACAAATGTCATCCGGTGGCTAATGGTGGATATCATACAGTAGGTAGATGAAATTTCGTCAATTGATTTGAACAGGCCAGCTGATGGGATCAAAGCAATTCTGTTCGGCGGCAGAAGTAGGTAAACAGTGACAGTGAGTAGCACTTCCCCGGACATGCTCTCTCTTAAAGAGTGACACTTTCTGTAGTATTACTAAAACAAACAGCTTTTTATTGTATCTATAGTTTCCAAGTATTCCAAATTCAATTTACTTGAGCATACTTATTTTCTATTGTAATTAAAGGACTATTCTGTAACGATGTTTTATAAAACTCGTAAGTTCGAGTTTCGAATAACTCTTCTGTATTTATCTTTCTATAGTAGGTATAGTGTTAAACAGAGAGAGGCAGAATTGAATTCGTAACTCACACTGGCGGATTATATAAACATCTACTCTCTTAAACTCCCAAGTAAGTCGTGAGCCGCTGCCCTCGCGATGTCAAAATGAATAACTACCCGCGATTATAACATCTCGCAGTGAGATTGTTCACGATTATACTTACATTAATTAATTAGGAGTACGTGCTCTTCCCACTCGCGCCACTGACATCACCCAGCCTACTGCCGTCAACGACCTTCGAATCGTGTCCGTCCGTTCCGTCTCAGTTTAGCTATCATAGCGTTGGTTTATTTAAAGCGTCCCGTATAAGAGAAGGAAACCATACAAACTTTCGTTGTTTTGTCTTTCTGTCAAGAACTTTCTTGGTGTATCAAATTGAAATTAATTTGACTTCTGGTAGAGATCCAGACAGTAATAATGTACGTATTAATGTAGAATTATTAAATAGGCTAAGAAGCAATGTTCAATAGCATGAGTAAATGGAAAAAATACCGAAATAGGATTTCCAAAAATCTTACTCGATTAATCTCAATCAAATGTATAAAGGGGAAAATATTGTTGAAAATGTATGTTACCCCTGTGTAATTGTCAATAATGTAAATGAAAAATTATGATCACATGCATAAGCCCTGCATTAAGAACTAATAATAATCTAATAGACGTTCTCACATCTAGGCTTTAACATACTGTTGCCACATAGCCTAAATATAATTTTTAATATAGTATAAATAAATTATATTAATATTATATACTATTTATTAGCTTTTGTAATTTGACTGTGTTTTCACCTCCTATATTTTACTGCTGTAACTTAATTCGTCACTGAACTGTATGATCGCTAAGCTGTGGTGTCGTAGGCGAAGAATTTTGAACTCGAGTGCTTAAGCTATAATTAAGTCGTAGAGGTCGACCAGTTGCTTATAAATAAACAATAGAAATGCTTTAGGTGATGTTTTGCGATAAACAATTGCATTGTTAATTATGCAGCATAATTTGATTACTTTATTAAGGTGCTATGCACTTCACATATAAAATGTATCCCACGGTCATGTGTCTTTATTTTTGAATTTACGGAGTAGGTACATACTTCAATCTACTAATAATATTTTTAAATCTACACCGAAATTAAAGCAATTTACGAGTACATAAAAAACTTCCAAATTGAATTTAGTTTTTGAGAAAACGGCATACATATTCTAGTTTATAATTGATGACCTCCCTTTTTTGAAATGGTTAGTCAAAAAATTGCTTTGTTCTTGTAAATCTTTGTGGTACTATCTCATAAGGAACTCGCTATGTTAGCTTTACTGGCAATACTTAAAGTCTATGGTATTGTACACACTTCATTCCGAGGTTTAGTGTCACTTGGCAATAAGTGATTGCCGCCGCATATGAACATTTGTAACATAGAAGAAACAACAGCGTTCAAATACAACAAATGCATTTCCAAGTATACACGTCAGCGTTTAAAACGCGAAGCTTTTCGTTCTAGCTGTGTTGCATTTTCAATTTTGACGTTAGAAACAACAGTTAGTAGTCATTTAACTACATACTATATTTGAACGCTTTTTTAACGCTCTTTAAAAAAACGCGACGTATGCTCGGTGGATTTACAAAACGGAGGTCTTGGGTTCGATCCCCGGCTGGGCAGATTAAGATTTTCTTAATTGGTCCAGGTCTGGCTGGTGGGAGGCTTCGGTCGTGGCTAGTTACCACCCTACCGGCAAAGACGTACCGCCAAGCGATTTAGCGTTCCGGTACGATGCCGTGTAGAAACCTAAAGGGATGTGGATTTTCATCCTCCTCCTTACAAGTTAGCCCGCTTCCAACGAAGACTACATCATCATTTACCATAAGGTGAGATTGTAGTCAAGGGCTAACTTGTAAACAATAAAAAAAAAGACAAAAGCGCAAGTCAATGCACTCCAAAGTTTACCCACGAGTGAAAGTGTGTATTTTGCATCAGAAATAGAAACATGTTAAATAGTGACCGCCGTATATTCGAAACAAGTTAATGCTAAAGCCGGTCTTAAACTTATTCCTATTGATACAGGGAGTAAACTCCTTGGAGTTTAAGTAGTACCTACTCCTATATTCATGATCCTATAATCCTAATCTACACGACAGTCATGAGTCATGACCCTTCGCTATCGATCCTTTGTCTAAAGCACAACTCAAACCTGAATTAAACATCTCTGCCATCAATTTAATCTGGGACATCATTTCTCGTGTATATGCTAAAGAAAATATAAGAATACGCTTATATTTAGACGACTGATGGTCTGGACTCTGGTCCATTGAAACTAGCTATAGCTATGTTCCAAATTTCACATTTGTCTACTATAATATGACGGTAGCATGGGGTACCATTACACCATAGTTTTTTTACATCAAATAAAGCTTCTATTGAAATCTGACCTAAAAAGCTAATGGATAAAGCTCCGCAATTTCGCAAATCACGGCGTATTATTGCGGTACTGTAATCCTACTAAAACTAAAAAGCATTATCGAAATAATATTTCAATCAAAAGAGACGATGAACTTAAAGCGGCACACGTGAACTTACTGTATTTTTTTTTATTTGTACAGCCCACTCAGGAAAATTTTTATTATAGCTTCATCTTGATGAGACGCTCAACTTTTTTATTCACGAAAATTCTTGATTCTGGTAGCTAACTTGGTTACCAGGTAATAAAAAAATCTGATCGTAGGAACGAGATAATGTATCACGCAGTTTGTAGGGCATTGTGGCTGTTAAGGTGTTTAACTATTAATTAAGTAACAGTATAAAAACATCTGGTTAGTAAAAACTTTTGGTACACTCCCCTCCTCCCAACTTGTATCAATAACGGGATTATTGCCAGATCTTCGTAGAATTATCTAATAAGATAACTCTACGAAGCTCTGGAAATTACAGACAATGACTCTATAAGTCATAGGGATAACGAGATTGAAAACGATAGGAACCCCAACCCTATATGGATAGTGTTAGTAATAGTTAAACAAAAGGTACGCAAGTCAATGCACTCCAAAGTTTACCCACGAGTGAAAGTGTTCAGTACCAGGAATAGAACAGAACACCACACTAGTATTAAGTTTCCATTTATAACACGACAGCGAACGTCGCGGCTGCTAAACCCACATTGTGGACGTGAAACGTAAATATCACATCTGGTTGGTACCACAGAATACAATAATAGTATAATATTACTTAATTATATTGTTCATAAACTTACAAACCTAAACATTGTCCTACCATAAATAGTCGGATTTAAAAAAATGTTTTTGTGTATGATAAGTGACGAAGGCTTGATTTAAAGAACTTAAATGAAAAGTTGTCACTGAAGATACTCGCAGTGTTGGTCGAGCCCCCACCAGGTGGACTGACGACATCAAGCAAATCGCAGGGATTCGCTGAATGCAGGCAGCTCAGGATCATGATGTTTGGAAGTCCCTACAAAAGGCAGTGGACGTCCATCAGCTGATATGATGATGAAGATACTCTACGAAATCGAACTTCAGAAAGGGGTTCTAATTTGACTTAGGTTGGGCTTGGGACCCACTCATACTAAAACAGCGGAAGTTAAATCATTATCAGTCGAAGAACGATCATTGCTGAACACAGATCTCCGTCTCGAGTCGAGAAATCAGACAAGATTGTAAATACAGAAGACAGTATGCTTCCCTATATCTATTTAATGTTATTGGTCCACATAATGGGGGATCGATCAACATTACGTTTTTCGGCGTGGGGTCCAGAAATCATAAACCACAACAACCATCGGCCCTTCGAACTACGAGTATGTATTCCGTCTAGTGCCATATCCGCTTTGCGATTCTTTTTGAATCTCCTCATTCCTAAAGTTAAATAAAAGCAAGCAATATCATAAAATCGTGTAAAAAGATAACTCAGTGGTTGTGTAAAAAATAGCAGATACCCTCCAAAGCTAACCCTGGCCTCTTTTAAAGCATTATCAACAAACGATAAACACATTTGGTTTGCAAATGTGCGGACCAACACTAGCTTAACTGCGCAATAAGTGGCTTGTAATGGCAACTTTATTGCGACTACCTTCGTTTGTAGCCTTTATATGGAGCAGAATTGACTCCTCTATGTAAAACATGCACCTGCTTTATGCATGTATGCAGAAAGCTAGGTCAATCTGTTTATTGTGTCTAGCCGTTGAAACTGCTTTAATATTGGAATACGAGTATCTTAATGACATGTTATTCTATTGCTTTAACATCTGACCTTAAACCCCCATTAACACGAGAGTTTTTTTAACGTCCGTAAAAACTCTTATGCGAATACATAAATGTGCTCCAGTATACAAATTCCTCCGTCTATTCAAGCCGGCATCCACTATCGGGAAGAAGATATGATGGGCACATCTCTTCTTACGCCACTCTAGCGTAATCAGTTAAGACAGAAGCACGATAACCTCCTAAGATATATATCCACGAGATATATCGAGTCGACAAATGAATAAATGTCGACCAATACGACGCAATCGAATAAATCTCTCTAGCTTTTGTTGGTGTGGGATTCAACAAAAGAGAAAGCTATATTTTAGATTCCACCTGCTATTGGTCTTTGTCTTCTTCTTTCTTCTTTAGATATGTCTTGCTGCGAATATTCGGCTTACTGGTTGACCTACTAGTATAAAAGAACGCATAATTGCGCCGCTATTATGTCATTGAAAAATTCGATTGAATATCTCTAAATCTAATTTTCGAGTACTGCCAAACAATCCATGCAAATTTTGATCAAACACAAATACCGAAGGCGAAACAGAATAATAAGTCAATATCTGCGCCCGATCTGATCCTGTGAATACAAATGTACTGAGCTTCAGAATACGTGCCACGTGCGCCGCGGTTTGACAAGCTTACAGTTAATGCAAACGCTTAACATAACAAGAGTCCGCTATTGGCTATTCTTCTTTATATCCTGGCTGAGTTTCTCACACTAGGTGTGTTTTTTTTATTATTTTATAAAATACATATTGAAATAAGCCTTGCCATACTGCAACTTAAACCACAGTTGCTTAACTTTCACACTCATAACTTTAATTTTAAGTTCGACCTCATAACAATAACTTTTTAATAATGTAATGAAAAACATCCCATTCAATGGGAATATTGCCTTCGATCTTAATAAGAAAACTATCGCTACTTACCCGAGGTGAACTATTCTACAATGCGATATCCTGCAACAGTCATCCTTATTTATACCTAGTTCTACTGTTTCTGCTACTGTTACGCATATTGTGTCTGTAGTTACATACAAACATACTTACTATTTACACCGAAACATTGCGTTACCGCTCATGGTAGTAGTCCTTTCTCCAGCTCTATCTTAAAAAGCCTTAACTGTATAATTGGTAAACGATGGCGACTGTCACTGGTCACGCGATCTGTAACTTAAACCCGCCCGAGTCGTGCCGTTAAACTCCGCCGAAAACATAATATTATGTGAAAGATACAATTTCGCAAGTCGTTGAACTTGGTGTAAGATGGCATTGGTTTTATTATTTTTGGCAAAAGTTGATTTTTGCGATACTTTCACTGGAAACTAATCTTTTTAAGCTCATTCAACGGAGCTTTTGAAAATACTTTTCATTCTCATCATTTCTTCTAAAAACTTTAATTTTAAAATGTTAGATGTCGTCATAATTTTGTCTAATAAATTAATGTTTTACATAAAAATGTGACTCGTTGTCAGAGTTTTGTACCTCGAAAAGAAAAACGACATTCTTACTTGCACTTTCGTTATCTGTTTGCCAGAAATGCGTTAAAGTTGAAACTAATGCTAAATATTAGCCTGCATCCCTTACGAACCATAAAATGTCCTCCTTGTCGGTAATCGGATAAAAACTGTATACTTAAAAATGAACTTGAAAATCGAACACAACCGTCGCTACTCGTAATAACCTTCAGAATGCACGAAAAGACATTGATTGTTTAAAATCTTTCGTGTATCGTTCAGATATCCTGTAGCCCGTATAACCTATGAACTTGGAAATCAAACAAATCTATCGTTCGGAACCTTCAGAGCCGAACAATGCATGGATTCGCGTGCACCCAAATATCCTGTATCAATGCCGCATGCAAGCACCGTGCCACGCTTCTCAAGGACACATTAAAATCAGTATCTGTACCGTCACGCCATCGATGCCGATGCCAATTTACGATCGACGATAGCTGCGCAACATGAACCAATTCAAATTGTATTAATATCGTGATGCATATAAAATTTACATTTTAGAAAGAAATTTTAAATTCTAAACCTACGATCAATAAATAGTTAATCGTAGGGCAGCAGTGGACAAAGTTAATATAGCCTTGAGGCTACTTCAATCATTGACGATTGCTAACCTCCGATAGGAGATGGCACTAAAAGAAGAAGTTTAGTAGTCAGGTCTGGCACAAAAATACCTCCTCCAAGTTTTGCACAAGATACAGACTTTACAAATGAATATAGATAGATATAGATGCAGACTTTCAAAATGCTCTCTTTTCTCTTTTGCTATTAACTTGAAAAAAACCCATCTGACGTACTACGTCCACAAATGGTAAGGGCCCATATCCAAAAATGTCTCTTCGCCCCCTCTTCTGTGTACGAAAACTAGATTAACAGTTTATCGGTTTTGCGTACAGTTCACAAAGAAAAAGAACTTATTTTTAAATCTCACCTATCCTATTTTATCTTGACCAATAGCAGTATCTAACGGTATATTAAAATATGTATTAATCAAAAAGAATTACGATTATTATAAATATTTCATTCTAAGTTTATGAAATTAACATGCAACATCAATCTTTGGACATATTTCTATAGCTTTCTTGGTGTTTGAAGTTTGAACACCGTTAGCTGTTCCAATCAAGATTTGTTCATCATAGATTTCTGAACATAATTAATTTAACGAACCGTATCGACGCACATTTATCTTGACTGCGAATATTTCTCACCCACGGGCCACGCCTGTGCGGATTAATGTTTTCTTATTAACTACTTTAGGTATTACATCATCCATCTTGGACCATTATCTTACTAAAATAGAAGGCAAAGCCATATGTACCTATTTGCTTTCAGCTTTTTGTATCATACATGATTAAATTCTAAAAAACATACATGATCTATCTACTACTATAGATTATTGTTTAAATCGTGGCGATCTATTCAACTAACCTGTAAACTTGTTAAAGTGCTTTGTCTCTTATCTAGAGATAGTTAAATAACTACGAATTACAATACTTTGTTATTTTTTATAGTTTATTTGCATTTTATGCTTACGACCAAATTATTCCGTTGCTTTTAATCCTCTGCTTTTCCGATTCAAATAGGCCTTTATTGGATGATCAAGGTTAAGTCAACAGATTTTATAGATATACTAAACCCATTTTTAGAGACCTCTTAAGAAACAGCAACCTCCTTTTTGGGAGATGTTACCCTTTTTGAAAGATACTCGTATTACGAGTGGAATAAAAAGACAAGGTGGCCAACAGTTCAAGGAACATCAACAAGGCCTTGACCTGTAACTGAAAGGAGTCTTTAATTAAACTCGCCTCGAAATACTCCGAACACGATGTTTTAATTGCGCATGTTGTTTTTAATTTACTTGGCGAATTTAAGTGCATTCCTCCATGTTAATTAACTAATTGAAATTCGGAAGCAAGATTTTTAAATTACCGTATACGACATACGTATACTATACCTACAACTTCCTCCATATTCATTAACTAGCTATTTGCCTTAACAATATAATATTTCATACCATAAATAGTCTTATGTGCAAATCAGATGCATATGCTACATTACCTACTGTATAGTTTCATTAAATCCATTTAGAAGTTTTGCGTAATAACTAAAAAACACGTCCGTTCTCGAAAACTTTCATTTTATACTACACTAGCTTGGACATCAGATTACTCGTAATAGTTAACCTTTACAACGATCCGAACCGAACAATCAGATTCGTTAGAAGTTAAAATTGAACTAATCTGTCGAAATATACAGTCTAGAAACTCCGATTACGTTAAATAACGCGTAAGCTAATGTCATAGATTTAGCACTGGTAACTAATGTTACGACTAGAACTTCGAAAGTTGTAGCCAGAACTTTCGGAGTTCTACGTAATAAACTGAAAACACCGTAAAATGTGTCACCGTTGCCATATTAGGAAAGTTTCAGAATTAGAAAGTTTTATCACCCATTTACGATGTTTATAGATATTATGATCCAAACTCTTTTGAACTGTTAGTTTTGAGGTTGGTTTAAAATGTGAAGAACTACGTAACTAATATTTTTTCGTAACGAATCCAAAGGGCTTTTATTACTTTGACTTTAAAAATACAAGGTTTTCTAATATCTCCCCTAAGAAGAATCGATGGGCTTGCGGTTATTGGCGTACCTAAACAATTATCTGCAAAACAATTGTTATTTAGTCTCAAGGAATAGTATAACAAAATTTACGGTATAACCTACACATTAATAACTCACCAAAAGCAAATTGAAGTACGAATCAACAAACATACATATAATTATAATGTTTGTTTAAATTTCCAATAACTTATTTCATAATTGTTTTAATTTGACGATGAGCGCCCATTGCAGGATTTAAATCTTTTTTTTAGGGACTTCCAAACACCACGATTCTGAACCGCCTTCGTCCACCTATTTTTTGTTTTCAATATCATCCGTGTTTTATTGATTCTTTAGGACAATTTTGTGTGTGTGTTTGTCTTACTTATATAAAATGTTTGTATTGTTACAGGAACCAAGAAGATGGAGTACAAAACGCGCCAGTGGCACGAGAAGTGCTTCTGCTGCGTGGTGTGCAAGAACCCGATCGGCACCAAGAGCTTCATCCCGCGCGAGCAGGAGATCTACTGCGCCGGCTGCTATGAGGACAAGTTTGCCACGCGCTGCGTCAAGTGTAACAAGGTACGAGTGTGATGATTGAAACACGAAGCGCGTCAGTGGCACGAGAAGTGCTTCTGCTGCGTAGTATACAAGAACCCGATCGGCCCGATCGGCACCAAAGACTTTATCATCATCTCTTCCTTGTCTCACTTAAATGATGTCGGCAAAATATGTCTGTCTTCTGTTCTCTTTTATTAAATGGCAACTTATCATCTTCTTCTTTTACACACATAATATCCTCTTTTACACACTCCATTTGTCTCTTCTTCGGCCTCTTGTGTCAACTTGCAATTTTATCATTCTTCTGGTAATATGATTTTCATTCCTCCGCATCAAATGTCCATACCGTTCTAACCTTCTGCCTTCTGACTTCTCCTTTGACAATGAAGATTTTATTATATTTTCGGTAGGGAGCACGTTTTTCCACAAAACCGCAAAATCCGGAGTTTGCGGGTGGTGGATATCGGTCGAAGCATTGACCCATCGACCATCGACGTCCACGTTGACACTTCGGGACCTGTGACATCCATGCCAATACACAAGACAAAAATTTACGAAAGCAAACGTTATGAACTTTCATGTATAGATTCAGTTTTCATTTTACTTAAAAAGGAACAGCACCCTTGTTTTTCTTTAATATGATATTGGCTTTTTCACTCCTAAAAATGATAAGCTTATTAATGATATTGCAGTAGAAGATTTAAAATAGGATCCTCGAATGATGCTCGGATTTTAATAAAGGATTAAGGCTTGACATTTCCCGACCGATTTCACAGTATCTTTCCTCTGCAAAGTGTCGATAATGACCCAACTGTTCCAATTTCCAGATAATAACGCAAGGCGGCGTGACGTACAAGAACGAGCCGTGGCACCGCGAGTGCTTCACCTGCACGCACTGCAACTCGTCGCTGGCGGGCCAGCGCTTCACCTCGCGCGACGACAAGGCGTACTGCGCGGAGTGCTACGGGGAGCTGTTCGCGAAGCGCTGCACGTCCTGCACCAAGCCCATCACTGGTGAGCCTCATCACATCTTTGCCACAGCAGCTCTTTGAAACAACTCGTCGCTGGCTAGCGCTTCACCTCGCGCGACGTTTAGGCGAACTGCGCAAAGTGTTGTTCATGAAGCGCTGCACCTCTTGCACCAAGCCTATCACTGGTGAGGCTATAGCAGCTCTTTATCATTACGAACTCTAAACTACAAAGTTTAGCGTATCGCCGAAATGCTGCCTGTCTATCGGTGTTCTACAAAATATTTCTCAGGGAAGTGCGTTCAGGAACTGTTTGATCTTGTACCACCTTCGCCGTTCTACCACAGGACTGGTAGACATCGCAGAGATCTTCACCGCTACGTCGTCGATATTCCTGGGAAGCCTACTAAGCAGTTTAGTTCCTCTTTCCTTATACGCACTGCAAATATTTGGAATATTCTTCCAGCTTCCGTTTTCTCGCAATTTGGGTATCTTTAAGTCAAGTGAATATGCATCTTCTAGGCAAATGGGTTCCACCATGGTTTTGCCGTACCATCCTTATAACTAAAAAATCCCAGCGTTTAACATAACGAAAGGCTTTTCATTACAGACTTTTAGACCAACAGATCATTGAGCATTACGCAACCTATATCATTGTATTTGCAGGCATCGGCGGCACCCGCTTCATCTCGTTCGAGGACCGGCACTGGCACAACGACTGCTTCATCTGCGCGCACTGCAAGAACTCGCTGGTGGGCAAGGGCTTCATCGTGGTGGAGCAGGACATCGTGTGCCCCGACTGCGCCAAGGAGCAGCTCATGTAAATCCCTTCGCCGCTCTCTTCCACGTACCAACTCCCTTTTGGCATATTTGATAGCTCCTTGTCGAAATACTTTAGGCACATCTTTCAGATTATTTATCATTGTGTTGATAGTTCCTTATATAACATGATTTGTTTATATCATTTCTATAAACTCCCTTCTGATCTGATAAATTCGACGCAAACTTCTAACATCTTTCAGATTATTTATTGAATATCATGTATGAAATTGTGGTAAAACTTCCTTATATATTCCTTCCATAATCCAATAAACCAAACATATGCTTTTTGCCACCTATATTGAAGAAATTTGGTATATATTTAACCAATTATAGACGTTATTCAGAAAGAAACATGCCAGCTTCTTTCTGAATAAGGTCGTATACTGTATATTTTTCGTCATAGTATGATAATAGTTTATCGATTATTTCGTATGACTTCGACTTCTATTAATTTAAAAAGATGTGTTAATTACTGTTAATTTAAAAAAGTCACTCATATCACTTGAAATATGAAATTAAAATAGTATACGGTTGAATTGGGAAACCTCTTCCTTTTTTTGAAATCGGTTAAAAATAGTGCCACAAGGGATTTTGTATCTGTAAAAGAGAATACCTCGCTCCCGCTCTAACGCACACCATTCTCTCGTCACGTCTCTGTCGCACTAATCGTATGACTTCGCAGACAGCATGATGTCACCCAAAATCTTCAACACACATATCAACTTTCGAGCGACAATAAATTTTTGTTTAATTCCCTTTTGAAATAGTAATTAAAGTTATTATTATATCAAGAAATTCTAAAAAAAAGAAAGAAAGATTTATAAACTAGGTATGATTAAATATTATTTTCCCTGCAACCTGCAAATTAAGCGTATTATATTCGTACACAAAAATAAAAATTGTCTTGTAAATACAGGTCCACGATTGATATTATCAAAGATAAAAAAAAATATTCTAACTTATGTACTTTACTAAAATTATTTTTCTTCGCCATCGAAATTGGATATGTGTGTGTGGAGTAACGTAAACACACCTCCGATTAATTTCAATCGTAGTCGAATCGAAATTTTTTCAAAGTTCACCTAATCGGATAACTTTTCGACCGCTTCCACGCTAACGGTGTGTTAAATATATAAAAAAAACAGTGACTAAAATGTGTTTTTGTCTGTTTGCACTCGTATAGCGACAGTGTACTGCCGATAGTCGCAAACGCGAGAGATTGGTGCGTGTTCAAAACAAAGGATATGCCAAGCGACCAACTTAGCGACCTTGCCGACAAATTTACTCGCACTAAGGTCAAACCGTAGTCTGTTACTCAAGTTGTTGACGATATTTTTTTATACAAAAACGAGAAAAATCACAAAAAAAATACATATTATAAGTATATAAATTAAAATGTGAATGCACAAATATTTAATTTCGCTTTTCTACTCGTTAAAATTATTTAAGGTGTTTATATATTTTGTTTTTATACTATCGTTGCTAATCTCAGTCGTGTCGGTACCATGATGTGTAACTGTAATGTATATGTATAAATAACAGTATTTTACGCTCGTATTGCCATATATTTTCGCTTTGGCTGTTGTATTAGTCCTTTAGGTATGACTTACTCGTGTATTTGTCAATTTACCTAGTGCAATTCACATGATGCCTTAATAACATATCTAAGTCAATTTCGAATATATTTTGTTGCGTTGTAATGTGACGATTTATTGTATTTGAAGACATTCAACGCTAACGAACGACTGGAGTCGAGTGTAGCCAGTCGGTATAAAGTATTTAATTATATTATTATTGTGTAAGTGCTTGTCATCGTTTAAACTGCGTAACATTAAGTATTAAGTGTAATTTTATCGACGAAGTAAATGTATGTTTATATTATTTAAGTATTTATTTGCGAGTGTGCACTCGTGAGATATGCAGGTCCAGTGTTGCCATACGCCAGTGGCCGGAAGCTTCCTAACACTAAATGTTTAAGTGACGTCAGTCATGTAGGTTTTACTAATAAATGGATAAATAATAAAGTATTTTCGCCCTCCAAAATGAGGACCGTTCGTTATATTAATGTAATTGAATGTTATATATCTATTTTTAAATAATGATACTATTTTTTTAGCGTTAGACTTGTACTATAGGAGTAACATCCGTGTTTTGAGCTCGCAGTCAGCGGAACGACCACTCATTTGTAAGGGGAACACTTTGTAAGGGTATTTATTAAGGGTTTAAATTATTGAAATGTTAAAAGATTAATTTATAATAATATACATTTTTAAATTGCTTAGCTGTGTGATCTGATCTAATAAAACTTGTATCTACCCATAGTTAGATTGTATAATACTATGAAAAACTGAATTAAATGATCAAAAGTAACTTTACCGTTTGTTGTTATTTGCCTAATCCGAAAATAATTTCCTTTGCAATTAATTTTATGTATAAGCACTTTTGTAATATCAAGTTTGACTTCTTGTAGAAATTTTACCACGGGTTCGGAAGGCAGGCTCTGCTGAGCAACTCAACAGTTTCTAGTTTAAAGTAACCATTCTTTACAATATTAATTACTATCACATAAAATTTCTAGCTGACCCTGCCAACGTTGATTCTGTCATATACTTCCATACAAAAATACTAAACAAGTGTCCAGCTATTGCCTTGTCCATCATGATATTAACTTTCTCTAGACGATACAATAATCCAGTATTATTTATGATCAATGACAACGGAAAAAGTAACTACGCCTGGAAAGTACCAATGATGCTTAATATATCAATGATTCTGAGTACCAGGATCGCAAGTAAGCAGGTACTTCTTCTTCTTCTTGGTAGCATTCTTCATTGCTGAAGGTCGTGTAAGCACTGCAGTCCCTTCGATGCGTTGTTAACAATTTGCCTCCACACAGTCCGGTCCTCAGCTTTTCTAATGGCTGTTGTTACAGGGATCCCAGTGAGTGACTTAACCTGGTCAGACCAGCGGGTAGGTGATCGGCCGCGTGGTCGTTTCCCTTCCACCTTGCCCACCTCTATTACTTTATCCAGGTTATCGGGAAGGCGACAGGCCAAAGTAACTCAAAATCCTCTGATAACATACAGTTGAAAGTCTAGTGGAAATGCGAAGCTGTTTCAGTATCGAGATGTTTGTTCTACCGGTCCACGGTATACGAAGCATCCTTCTCCAACACCACATCTCACCACATCGACGTAGCAAATATTATGAAATAATTTTAAAATTATGATTATGTCGGCACAGAAGAGGGAAGGAAGAAAAGACAGGTTTTAATTTATTATGTCGTTTATTTATTTACTTAAAAAAGCTAATTATGCAGTTTCAATTTAATATACATATTAGTTTTTACTTAATAAATATGTGCGAGTAAGTGAGATTTACATTATCTAAAAAATAAAAATAAGTCAGACGCATAGCATTTTTACAAGTAAATTATCAAAAGTTTCACAACTAAAACATACCTATCGAAACACTTAAATTAATATTCTTACCTAAAGAATATTGTTTTCAAATAGTAAGATGTATTAATAGCATCATGCTCTTCATCTCCTTTTCTTCAAATCATACTGTTTGTCAAACTGTCAAACAATTTGATCATCTGTTGAGTGTTTGTCAAACATTGCTTAATGAAATAGTCAAGTTTGTGCAAGTTTGTCAAACATGTTTGATGGTTAACTTGGACTTAAGCAAATTAAATAAATAGTGTTTGCAGACAATTAGCAGAGCTCAAGCTCAAAAAAAATTATATATTTACAATTTTATATTTCATAATGTATTTGTTTTTAAACATTTTGTATACATTCCTACTTTTATTTTAATTTAAAAACCTGTACTTACTTAGTTTTGAAATAGCTGTGCTTATTCTTTGGTCATTAATTATTGAAAAATTAAAAATAATTAAAACAGTTATATAAAGTTAAAATTATCTACTTATTTGAGCAGCATTAATTCACCGAGAGCCTTCAAGAGTATATTACATTTGCCAATATCTTACAAAAAACTCAAATGCCTGAATTATGAATAGTGAAAGCGTCCTTTAAATATTAGGATTACTTTTTCACATTTACTCTAGGTATAAAATATAAAAAAAATAACCTCGCCAAAAAAGGAACTATGTACAGTATGTACTAGCAAACTATGTACAGACTGCTAAAATGTACTTGTGTCGCCTTCCGAGCGGTTTCATATATTTTTGGTTAGGCTATACATGTTATGATATCTGCAGGAAGGTATGGTAAACGGCCCATAAGTGGAACCTATGCGCACACAATTTTTCAGGAAGATATAGGAAGCGGCCCATAAATGGAACCTATGCGCACACAATTTTTCAGGAAGATATAGTAAACGGCCCATAAGTGGAACCTATGCGCACACAATTTTGGGTGTCAAAAATAAGTGACGTCATCAACATATACATAACAGTACTTACGTACATATATTGATGTGTAAGAATGTGCTTATGCCAAATTTAAAATAATCAAAATAAATACAGATTGCACCAAACTTCTAGACCGGTCTGAAGTTGCAACCCGCCGAATACCGCAGGTATCATAACCTCGATGCTCAGACTAATTACTTAAGGACTAGTATCGCACGCAAATTTACAAACAAAATTGTCTGGGACGAGGTAAGCTCACACATCGAAAATAGTTGTTACTCCCACTTATAAAATATATTTAGTCTCCTTACACTACACACACGTGTCATTTCACACAGATTAACAAACACACGTCACACAAAATTTTCAATCACTTGATCGATGTTTTGCTTTTCTGGCTGAAGAATCGATTCTTTTTAGATATTGTTTTTATTACAAACGAGACGTAACTTCATCTTTTAGAAAACTAGAATTTGTAGACCATATTTTATGCCAGTTAACTACACAAAGCGGCATTTTAAGAGAGATCATTGCACAACGAAAACGATTACAACAATGTAACATCGATTCTAAAGAATTAGATCATTGATTCTTGATCTTTGAATGAGGGGTGACGTCTAGCGAGGCAGGTCCCTATATAATTCGTCTGAGCCTCAATAGGATAAGTAAACTACACAGCCACATTCATACTCGAAGTTTGGCACATTCTATTTATAAATTTAATTAGGTATTCACAACTCAAAAGTCATCCTCGTATCAGTCGGTCCCGAAGTACTTCTGTCCGAAGTGGTTGGGCGCGACGGGATGCAGCTCGGACGTGAGGATCTTCATCCGCGGCACGTAGTCCACCACCGCCTGCGCCGCGGCCGGCGTGCAGAACAGGTTCGACAGGATTATGTGCTCCTCCTTCACGCCGTGCTGGGAGAGCACGTTCACTGCCTGACAATAGGGATGATGACAGTTTTTTAAATTGTATATAAATTAAGAGTATGCTAATAGTAAAGCAATTTTGTAAAAGTAACAGGGTATCTGCGATCATTACTTTCGGAGCTACAGGGATTTAAAGGATCAGATTTGCGGCGCTGCCGCGGATCCCTGAAAAACGCCCCATACAAAATGGTACGATCTTATGACGTCGTAGACAATTAATGATCGTTAGATTTGTATGGGCGTTTAAACAAAATGACTAATATCTTTGTTATTTCTGCGTTTATGTTTATAGATCATATATTAAAAAATGTCACATTTAATGTAAGGAAGCTAAAACTGTATGAATTTTCATCTAATTACGATAAAAGATTTTGAAATTTTATAATATTTTTTATTTTGCAAATATCCAGTCAATCTTTGCTTTTTATGTATAAATTAGTTAACATTGACCTTAATTACCCGAATGTATCATAAAAATCAATATATTCAAACCTAGTCATCATCCCCATTCAATAACGTCGGTTTTTAATAACTAACAGATACTTCGTCCGTGTGAAATTCTCAAAAATCAACATCAAAATTTATTTATTTTGAAGTAGCTCAATATGAATGTGTCCAGTGGGGGATACTCATATTACAATCCAAACTTAAAACCCATCTGCTCATAGTCTTTTTGACTGATTGGATTAGTTTACAAGCACTTTTGAAATATCAAGTTTGACTATTTTCAAAGATAGGCGGACTCGACTGAAAACTACTTATTGGCTTAGCAGTTAGTCTATGTGGCTATCATAAGGTTTTGGGGTTGAGTCTTAAATCGAGTTCTGAAATTCTTTTTATCTAAGAAAGTTTCGGATGAAATTCTCAGCCTCGATTTTTTTCAAATCATTTACCATCAGGTGTTGTTGTTAGTTGCAGCATGACACTCATAAAAGTGGGTGTTGTTACACCTCAATGTCCAATCATTATCTATTAAAGACTTGATAGTGATTGTAAAAGAGTTTTATTTTTTTGAATGATTTACGATTGTAAACAATCTCAGATCAATTACTTTTTTGTATCACACTCAAATTCACCAATAAAATTAACTATCGTCATTTGAGGGGGACTCGGTAAACTCACACATTAAAAATATTTAACACCAATAAATATATTTTGTGTCTATAGATATATTGAACTATAAATTTAAATCGTAATACACACACATGTAATTTTAACACAATGAAACATATCTGTTCTGCAGCCACAGTTTTTCTTATGTTAGATCATGATCATATACTTTTGACAGTGGGGTAACGTCTAGGTCCTAAGGTAATTGGTCTGAGTATTCAACGCCTTGTCTTACCTGTTTAACGGTGTTGCCAGTGGACATGATGGGGTACATGAGCAGCACCTGGCGCCGCGAGATGTCTTCCGGGAACTTGGCGTAAACCACGTGCGCTTCGTGCGTGTCGTTGTCGCTCTCCACCAGGATCTTGCCGATGCGTATGGAGCGACAGCAGTCTCGGAGACCCTGACAGAAGAAAATGGATTTAAATAACAGATCAAACAATAATTTAGCATTCATTGAGGGTATTATATCAGAGAGGGCGCCACCGTTCTCATGTCAATACACAGTTACACAGGCTCCGCATTGTTTATGTAAATAAAAATATAAATCTTTATAAATCTATCCTAAAGCCGCTTACAAATGTTGTGAATGTGAAAATTCAGTGAAGTGAATGAAAAGACTCGACATAAAAGTGCGCAAAAAAAATCTGACCGTGTAAACAAATATGACTAAGTTTTGTACATTCTACTAATTTATTTACTTATATACTACAATCAAACTACTTTTGTACCGTATAACTCTTTGAAGTGTGTTTAAATAAACTGTGACGATTTTGAAAACTGTGCATAAGACTTTAAAAACAAGTGTTTAAGTTTAATTCAACCGTTGAATTTTAAAAAAACAGTGACGAATTGGTGCAGTACGTTATCAATCGACTTACGCCTAACGCCACCTATCGGCCGAACGCTAATTTATGTAATCAGATCACCGGATCCACTGACGCTGACTGACAACTGTCAATTGATTAAATAGTTGCATCATATACCAGTAGATGGAGCTAGGATTTATCGATAAGACCATACTAACACTTAGTGGCGCACGCATACGCTAATACATTTCGACGGTATCCAAAATTAACAAGACATTAAAGTACTGATTCATTAGTGTTGCGCATACCTAAGCCTACTGATTAATACTGATGTACAATTTCGCACAATATGAAAAGGACTAATGGCTGTATGCGTGGAACGTCGGTGTGTGATTCAATATACCCGGGTTCGAAACCTACTGCCGAATTAATGGAATTTTCGATTTTAATTTCTTCTATTTAATATTTATCAAAAAATAATTTGATTCTGCATGAACATTTATTCAGTTGAAAATCTAAATCAAAATTGCGATAAAAATATATATATAATAATGGCAGACTCGTTGAGAACCCAAACTGATAAGATGTATGAGTGTTGTAGTCGCAATTTTAAAACGACAGAAATACTAAAATGTGCAGCATGTATTAAAAAGTATCACTTTGTTTGTGTGAACACTTCAAATGATCTCTTTAAGGACTTATCTTCAGATTTTCTGTCATGTTGGTTGTGTCCTGCGTGTAATCGTCCACGTCCTGGTAAAGACAATTCGAACACTCCTCTTCGTGTCCCGTCCAGCAAAGATAGTCAAGAAACCAGTAAGAATGTTACCAAGAGAAATAAAAGGAAAAAATCTCAATTATCTGACAGTGATTCCGGCGCTTCTTATGACTTAACTTTAGATGATGTGCGCCAGGTTGTTAGAGAAGAACTAAAGGCTTTACTTGATGTGTTCAAAACCAACATAATGTCACAGTTTGGCTCTAAGCTTCAAGAAATAATCGAAAATGTCACTCAAATTACTGATTCTATTTCCTTCATGGAGCAAAAGCATGAAGAGCTAAAGCAAGAAATCCAGCTAAAAATTAAGAGTATTAATTCTTTGGAAAATGAAAATAAAATTTTACAAACTAGCATAAATGACCTTAATACTAGATTATCACAATTAGAACAGCATTCTAGAGCTAACAATGTTGAGATTCAGTGTCTTCCCGAACACCGTAACGAAAACTTACTTTCAGTAGTCAATCAGATAGCGAATACTACTAAATACAATCTAAAGGAAACTGATATCCATTTGTGTACTAGAACGTCAAAAATACAAAAAGATAGTCGTAGGCCAAGATCCATCATAGTTAAGTTTAGCTGTCCAAGAATACGCGATGAGTTTTTGGCTTCAGTAATTAACTTTAACAAAAAAGCCGCGAAGGTCGGTGATAAACTAAATACCAGTCATGTCGGTCTTGGTGGTGAACAAAAACCCATATACGTAGCTGAACACTTGTCACCTAACCAGAAGGCTTTACATGCTGCTGCACGTATGAAGGCAAAAGAACTTAATTATAGATTTGTTTGGATTAAACGTGGGTGTATATATATGCGCCAGAGCGATTCAACGGAATATAAATTCATTAGAAATATGGACACTTTAGCTAATTTAAAATAGTCTTAGATAATAGTTAGTAAGTTATATGTATTGTAATGCATGACAATTTATTTTTATTTTTCAAAATTCAATTCAATTAACTGTTACTATCAAAATGTTAGGGGACTTCGTTCGTCCACTAACGAAATATACCATGAAATACTTAATCACGATTATCATATTATAATATTAACGGAAACATGGCTTAACAAAAGCATTTTTGATAGAGAAGTTTTCGATAATAGATATACAGTATACAGACGTGATAGGGACACGTCCTTATTATTTGGACATAAAAATACTGGGGGTGGTGTACTCATAGCCGTCTCAAATCAACTGGTTTCACGGCGGGAAACTGAGTGGGAAAGTGACTGTGAAGATATATGGGTCACTATTGATCTTATTACTAAACATGGTAAAAAATCTTTACATGTATGTGCTGTTTATTTAGCCCCACCCGTTAATAACGTATTACTTGAAAATTTTCTTGATAACACTAATAAAGTCCTAAATAACATCAGTAACACCACAATAATTACTGGTGACTTTAACCTTAGTGGTATAATATGGTCTGCATCATCTGATCATACTTCTGAGGCACAACCATCTCACTACGGTAACTGCATATTGAAAAGCTCCCTTATAGATTTTATGTCATTGAATGGTTTAAAACAATTTAATTTAACGTATAACCATAAAAATAAAATTCTTGATTTAATATTAACAAACGAAGAGATAACGGTTAGCAAATGTGAACATCCAATTAGAAAGGTGGATAAATATCACCCCCCATTAGAAATCACAATATCTCAAAATATTGCTGACTCTAAGCAGGTGAATGAGTCTAGGAATTCTCTGAACTTCTATAAAGCAGACTATTTAAAAATTATTAACGAATTAAATATCATATCGTGGATAGATGCATTTGCAATGTGTAATGATATAAATGCAATGGTGACAAGATTCTATCAAATTCTACGTAATATTATATGTTCACACGTTCCAATAAGCAAACACAAACGTAATACTTATCCTGTCTGGTTTTCTTCAAATTTAATAAAACTTATTAAATTAAAACATAAATATCACGAGAAGGTAAAAAAATATAAAAACCCGTTAGATTTGTTAGAATTCCAATACTTACGTAAAGATTGTGATAGATTAATAACAATTTGTTATAATGATTATATAAATAAAATAGAAATGGCAATAGGAAAAAATCCGAGGTATTTCAGGACTCATTTAAAAAACATTCGGAATAAAAATAGTGCTTACCCTCCAATTATGACCTTGAATGATAAAAAAGCAAGTGACCCTAAGTCTGTAAGTGAACTATTTGCGAGTCACTTTTCCTCAGTATATGAACATGATGCAGAAGACAAAAATGAATTAAGTTTAGTAAATTTAAATGACTGTGATGAAATAGATAATCTTTATCTTTCCCGTTCGACTGTTTTTAAAAAATTAAAAAGACTTGACCAGTATAAAGGAGCTGGCCCTGACAACATACCCCCAATATTTTTAATTAAATGCGCGTGGCCACTATCCTTGCCACTTTGCATAATATATAACAGATCTTTAAGAGATGGACAGTTTCCTGATGTTTGGAAAGAAACTAGAGTAGTTCCTATTTACAAGTCTGGAAAACAGAACGATGTTAAGAATTATCGCCCTATATCTATTATATCGACCGTTGCAAAAGCCTTTGAAGCATTAGTTTACCAGCACATGTATAATCACTTAGAAAAATACATCAGTGACAAGCAGCACGGTTTTATGTGCAAACGATCTACTAACACTAATTTACTGCTGCATGTAACAAATATTGCAGAATGCATTGATAATGGTCACCAAATGGATGCTATATATGCTGATTTCTCAAAGGCTTTTGACAAGGTAAATCACCGTCTGTTACTGTCCAAGCTCCGTGCTCATGGTATCTCAGGCACTTTGTTGATGTGGAGTAAATCATATCTTGCTAACAGAAAGTCAGTTGTGGTGGTCGACGGATTTAAATCAGGAATGTTTATAGCTCTATCAGGGGTACCACAGGGATCCAACTTAGGACCTCTCTTCTTCAACATTTTTATTAACGATATAACCAAAATATTTTACAACAGTAATGTGAGCCTATTTGCAGATGACCTAAAATTGACGAGAGTTGTTCGGTGTGACTCAGATATAAAATTGTTACAGGAAGATTTGGTGAGATTGAATTATTGGTGTAAGAACAATAAAATGTTTTTAAACGTCGAAAAATGTTACCACATAAAATTTACACGGAAAAAACACAAAATATTATCATTATATGATATTAATGGCAAGCAACTAGCTGAAGTAGAGACAGTTCGTGATTTAGGTGTAATTTTTGATAGCAAATTGACTTTTGTACCCCATATAGACAAAACTTTAGAATTGACTAATAAATCGTTAGGATTTGTAATGAGAAGTTCAAAAAACTTCAAGCACAAGTCCACTATAATTAGATTGTTTGATTGCTATGTTCGGAGTAAACTCGAATATTGCAGCACCGTGTGGTCGCCATATACTAAAATTCATATACAAAGAATTGAAAGAGTACAACAACGCTTTTTGAGACAGATATCTTATAAATTTAAAATCAATCTGCATAATTATAAAGACAGACTCTCTTACTTTAAGAAAGAGAGTCTTTTAGTTAGAAGAGGGTTAATGGCTATGACATTCTTATTTAAGTTATTTAACCATCAAGTTGACTGTTCTGATATGATTCAAAGATTTTCGATTAGAGCACCGCGCTCAAGTAGGCCTCGATACCCTTGTAATTTGTTGTATCATAAGACCTACAGAACAAAATTAGACAAATTTTCTCCCATTCCTCGGGTATCGGACTTATTCAATGAGTGTGTGAAACATCAAAAGGATATAGATTTATTCCACAATAATCTCAACAATTATAAGCGCTTAGTAACGAATGTATTAAAAGCCAATACTTAATATTATTTGACATCCAGTAATAATTGACTTTTAATTAATAATTGACTAATAATGACATGTAATAATAGTAATAACATAATATTTTAATTGTAATTGTATTGTAATCTTTAATAATGTAATTGATTTTTTTTTTGTTTTTTATATTCAATTTTATGTGAATTGTTTTTAATTTTATTGCTTTTAGTTTTGTGTATTGTAATCTGACATTTTTAGAATACTAATTTGCATTGTTTAATTTGACATCCATTCATTTCTGACAACTGGTATTGACATAATATTATAATTGACTTATAATAATGACATGTAATAATAGTAATAACATAATATTTTAATTGTAATTGTATTGTAATCTTTAGTGTAATGTGTAAATGTAATTTGTTTTTTTTTTGTAATTGTGTTTTTTTTGTAATTTTTTTAGATATCATTTTTTTTTGTTTTTTATATTTAATTTTATGTGACTTGTTATTTTAATTTTATTGCTTTTAGTTTATTGTAGTCTGACATTTGTTGCATATTAATTTGTATTGTGTAATTTGACATTCATTAATTTCTGACAACTGTAGTATTGACATAATATTAATTTGTGTACGCTGTGTTAACCTATAATTAGCTGTGCAATAACTACTCATATATTTATTTCAATGTAAATCTTTAACATGTGAAATTGTAATAGCTGTTGGTTATCCTAATAAAATAAATAAATAAATAAATAAATAAATAAATATGAGCCATGATAGACCAGTGGATACCTCTGCCTCCAAAGCCGGAGGGTGTGGGTTCGAATCTGGTCTGGGGCATGCATCTCCAACTTTTCAGTTATGTGCATTTTAATAAATTAAATATCACATCTCAAACGGCGAAGGAAAACATTGTGAAGAAACCTGCATACCAGAGAATTTTCTTCACATCCCTTTCCTTCTGAGAAGAGATTCAAGCTCAGCAGTGAGCAGAATATGGGTTGATAATAATGACATTCAAAATTCTATCGAGAGAGGAATCAAAAGAGAAATCTCTAAGCAGATCCCTAACCATTGGATGCAGCTGTATGTTTAAGGGGCCTTTTTCAGAGAGACATTTTCATGTTTAGATTAGAAAGTTCTTTCTTTGCTTTACTAATGCAGTTATTCAACAGCCCTTGTATATTATACACTAATCAAAGACAAATGAAATTTTAACTACAAAATAAAACCCTGTTTGTATCTCAACATCACCAATGTTTAAAATTCAACTTGAGAATTTTCCTCGCTTTTAATAATAATAATAATAATAATAATAATAATTTATTTATTCATAAGAAAGTACAGAAGGTTTACAGAACTTGCTTAAGTTTAAGATGAACAGTTGTGTATTATATGTAGATAAATTATTATTATTTGCATCTAATGCTACACAAAAATGAATTTACAGCCTAACTTAGAATCTTGAATTATTTGCCATTATAATTTTTAGTAGCAGAATTGAAATTCTGAAACTCAAAAACAATATCAAAAGATATCAGCATACCTGCTCCATAGCTTCTCCCGACCTTACGATAGAAACTCCACAGTTGCCGGAGCCATACTTCAAGCCTTTGTACAGGGCTCCTGTGGGCGTCACTACCTCACAGTCGGTGAATGGCAACTTGTTCAGACTCTCTTCTATGACAAGTCTGATCAAACGGTCAGCATAGAACTTGAAGTCGCTCCGGGAAGTGTTTCTGTAAATTGTGCTACAATTTTAATTAAACTAGTGATCACTGACTGTTTAAAGTTAAAATAATAATAAATCTATGTTCAAATGAGTTTACTTAGTACTCAGTCTAGGAATATTAGGGGTTTCACCTTGAAATGAGAGATAGTCAGCTATAAACTTGTATACCTTTATTTTGGCAATTCAAAACTTGTCTCAACCTAATTGTCATAGGGTCAATGCAACTATCTGTATTCTAAATTATTCACTAAAGATCATTGTTGGTTGATTGATGGACTGACAACATCAAGCAAAGCCACAGGGACACACTAAGATAAGATGGACCAGACCTGCCCTGCAGTGGACATCCATCATATTTTGATATAACAATAATGGTGATTGTCAAATAGGGCACTTGTTTTTTAAGGAATATAAGCTTAATGCTTAATAAATCAATATTCTCCATTTTCTCACCAAAACTGCACTAAAATTAATAATGAATATTGTTTTTTTTCAATTAATAAACATTGTTATAATCTATGCAAGACTCCCACTCTCTTTATGTTATTGTGTATGTCTATAATATTTTAGGAAATTACTTCAAAATGTACTTTTTTATTACATTTGTACCTACACTAACAACTCCTGTTATATGAAAGTAACAGTAAGCAATTATAAAAAAACAGTTTTAGCAAGTTAGTACATAAAAGGTCGCAGATTCTAGAACAGGAAATGTTTATAAAAAGAACAATGAATCAATACAAAAGAAATGAAAGTATGGAAAATGTAACCTCACTTACTTATCCCGCAGAATAGTTTGCAGTTCTTTAATGTTATCATTTGAAGGCAGGAGCATTAGGCTGTCGCCGAATTGTTCCTTTACGTCGTTCGCGTCCCATTGGCGAATATCACTATCAATTAAATCCATTGTTTTTGTTTAATTAAAATACGAATAATCTTGAGGCAAAATGCAAAACTTATGTCAAATTCAAATGTCAAAATCACGTCAAAATGAAATTGTGTGTCTAACAACTTCAAAGTCAGCTGTTGTTGTGTTCAGAAACCATTCACAAACAAAGAAAAAATATAGTCTCTTCTTACAAATGTCTATGTTCCTAAACATAAAAAATATACCATGAAAGTAGAGACTGAAATCACCCGCCAAATTTAAAAAATCATTTAAACAATTTTAAAAAATGCGTTTTCATAATTTGTTTAAATTATTTATTGTTTGTAAAAACATTGAGCCGTGGTAACCCGTGGTATGTGGGTTCGAATCCGGGTGGGGCAAGCACCTCCAACTTTTCAGTTGCGTGCGTTTTTAACCGACTTCCAAAGAGGAGGTTCTACGTTCGGCTGTATGTATGTTTTTTTTGCCAGCGATATTTCCGTCATTTTTTGACCGATTTTGAAAATTAGTAGGTAGGAAAAGTAGGTAATATACCATAAAATAGGTAATTATATTACCTACTCAATTGTTATAGGTATATTACCTACTCAATAATTATGAAGTAGGTTTCATACGTGTATTTTGCCACCCACCCTGTTGCTGTAAAACGGTTTAGCGGGTTTATTTAAGAATTATGTGTTACCTGATAATCAGTGACGAAGTATTCTGCGGTAAAATAAAACAAAACGTATATTATATAATGCATTAATGCTTTATTTGCCCAGAAAATACAAATTAATTATTATTGCAAGAATAATTCCACTTTATATTGTTGATACAATATCTCTGATGTTCTCCACTGCTCAGGACACACCCGAGTTGTATTCACAAAACATTTCCACAAAAATATATTATAAAATTTCCTCTTGAAACATCATGGAACTGTAATTGCTAATTCGTTTAGCTAGGCTGATTTAAATTCTCTTGTTACAAGAAAATAAAACAAAAAGAAAAAAACCTATATAAAATAAATAAATGCTAAGTGCCAATAATAAATTGGATTTTTAAATCGATTTTTATAACAAATCTTTGCAACTTTTCTTATATAGAATTGTGAATAATGGCACGGAAGTATAACATACCATCTCACACCTCGCATATTGAGTCGAAATAAATCATACTTTAAAGTAATAGCAATTCAACATAGGAGGAATAGTGTCTATGGTCACATCGTCAATGACGTGGTCACACGTCACAGATTAAAGAATAATAAGCAGATAGAGCGCACGGAACACGGCAGTGATGCAGCCATTCAAAAACTAATACATTCTCGAGTCAGTACGACACGAAGCGCCGCATCAGTAATTTTCAATAATAATTATTATTCAAGAAAAATGGCGTCTTATGTTATTAAATATTTTAAAAACTTTTTACAAAAACTGAAAAATTAAAAGATGGAGTTTTATAGTTAGTTACTGATTAGTGTCTATAATTATATTAATTTACGTAATTATTGTTAGTGTTAAATCTTGAAATACAAATTTTGAAAAAAGTTTGTGTATGGTAGATACCAACATTATGCGGATGTCAAGGAGACGCACGCGTGACGTTTGTTTTTAAGGGTTTCACCGCGCGGCTTGTAGACTCATTCTGTATCATTCACTATTCTGTGGACGAGGTGTGAGATTGCATGTTGCCAACTTTCCGGCTCTATTGTGACTGTTACGGTTACAACATTGAACGTAATATTTGTATTTATAAAATTCCGACACTGTATACCGTATAAAAATATAGAAGCACCAACAAATATGTATAATATCGTAAGCGCTAGGTGACGAAAATGCGTAACCAAAAATATACTCTACAAAAAATCGGTCACTTCAAAGAATTCAGATTTTATACAAAGCCAACTTTTATACTTTTAACGATAGGTCCATTGCATTTACTTATCATTTTAGATACATCATGTTTCCACAATAAAGACATTATATTTTATTTTACACATAATTATAATAAAAAAAACTATCGTTAGGTATTTTCCACATCTGTTTATCAAAACAAAAGCTAACTGTTAATAATAATGATGCAAGTGTAGAATAAATATAAATAAATTTTACATCTGTCTCAATCTGGACTCACCCTTATCAAAACAGAGTTTTATTGGGTCATTTCTGTTTCCTAAATAAAGATCTACAACACTGCTATCTCTTCACAATGTTCTCTGTTGAAGAGGAAGGCAATATTAAATCTGTCAATTTAGTGTCCTTTATAATTATCTGAGCTTGATAAATATAAAAAGTTGGCATTGTAAAATGTAAAGTTTTTTTTAAATAATATATCAATTACAAATGAATAATGATGCCCCATCAAATGAACTTGTTCCATACCCATGTGATGATATAATTAGTATAATATAAATGTACATTTGTTAAATTATACTTTGTACTTTAAAGCAATTTTGCTTCAAAAGAAAATAAATTGCATTGGTTCCCAAATTATACAGTGCCTTTGTACACAAAGGCATAAAGTAACTGCCTTCACAAAAAAAAATGTAAAATAATATAAACATAATAAAAGTGACACCTTTTTCTCTTACGCTCGTATTGCGTACTAAAGTCAAAACCAAAGCAAAGACTGTCTTTCATTTTAAAAATTTGAATTATCTAGCAAATTTCTGTTTCACGACAAATTTTTTCATCAATAAATTGAAAAGCCTATGATGAGTATGAAAACTCGACTCGCTTTGATTCTAATATAAAATATCTACAACGACATAATTGGACTACTTGATACTTCTATAATTCCGTGATACTTCTAATGAAGCTACACTGTCTTCTGAATAACTTACTTTAAGTTATAAAAAAATTGTGACCCTATTTTTCAACAATAAAGTTTGGGAACATATGCAAGTCTAACGCATGAACGATGAAACATTCAATGTTTTTTTTAAAACAAAACTATTTTAATGCTATTAGGTATTAACGAATCCTGAACTAGGAAGAAAAGTCCACAATGGATTAAATAGTAGTTAGTTAGAGAAAGATAACTTAACAGTCTAATTCGTTACTACAGAATTTCTATTCATTTTGTCATTATTGACTTGATCTATAAATCTATGGTAAAGTTTTCACTTGCTCGTTTTGTTGGGTCGCTTTTAATGAAAATAAAAAACAGATTTTTAATTTTTCATTCAAAGCGACCGACAAAACCGTTCTAATACTCTAAAAAGATTTTACAAAGAGTGACATTGTTTTTTTATTAGTACCAATTAACAAATTCGGGTTAAATGATATCATAATTAAAATTGTACATTTCTTCAAACATGGCATAATTTGAACTTGCGTTTTAAACTATCTACATATGTTTTGGAATCATTATAACTTTCAACAAGCTTTGTAATACAATAACTATATATTCGAGCGCTGAAAACTATCTGCAATGGTAAGAACTAAGCGCATATTATGTTAAATATTATTATGGGGTTTATTCTATAAACAGAGGATTTTTTTTAAATTTAAATAAAAAGAAGCTAATAAACGCTGTACTCGGATATAATACAATTTTCAACAAGTCTTGAGTTAACAAATTATGCGCTCAGTCCATACCAAATTTCTTTTTATAAATAAATTCTTTGCCTTCTGTATAATTTTGGCATGTTATTCTTGTATACATTTTCATATTTTTTAACTTTTATATCGAATACAAAACTTACGTGTTTTTTACAAGCTTTCTAATTTATAATAATTTATCATTAATTAAATATGCAAGGACGTTGCAAATTATATAACAGATAGTCAAAAATTTTTCCATACGTTGATTCGGGCAAACGGACACTAAACTAATTTTAATTTTAGTTTTCTTTTTTGTAAAGGAAACTGAAATTAAAAATATTGTTATAAAAAAGGGAGAATATATTTTAGACTTTAAACTAGTCAACCTCTTATTATGAAATGAGAAATTTGACTAATATTTAAAAAAAAATATTTCTCAAATATTTTGTACTGATAAATAAATACCTACTAGCCAAGGTAATTTGTTGTTTACACGTTAATTAAGTAGCATCATGAATGTAGGACTTAAAGCATTATGTCCTTGTCTATTATAGTGAAATAAAGAGATGCCCTAAACTTATTTAAGTTTGGCATGTCAACCCGAACCGGGACATTTAGTAACTATAGTAGGTTTAACGGGGCGAGATATAGTACGTAAACAATTGTCTATGGTAAACTCAGACTAGTTACATAAGGACCTGCCTCGCTAGTCGTTACTTTTCTGTCAACGTATAGTGTCAATGGTCTAACGCGATTACTAAAAAACCTATAGAAATCTATAGAATCGCTGTCTCATAGTTATTATCGTGTTCGTCGGTTAAAGACCTCAGAATATACCTTTTTGTGTAGTTGAATGGTGTAAAAACGGCCAACAACTTCTCGTGTAGTATAGGATATATATCTTATACTAAACGAGGTACCTCATCTAAGCTTGTTTTCCTCAAAAAATTACGAACAATTTTGTTCGTAAATTTTTGGGTGCAATACTGGTCCTCCTATAATTGGTCTGAGGTCATAAGCAATCATGTTGTCAATTTGTTTACATTAATTATCTCGCCACGTTAAACGTACTGTAGGTCTTCTTAACAATGTTTATGGAATTAAAAACACGGGTTAGAGGGACTTATACGATATTTATCTAATCTTTGTACATTATGCCACTAGGGCGTTTGTTTTGTTTAAGCGAAACTTCACGAGCCATTTGTAGGAATACACCACTTATGTCTCTATCACTGCCCCATCTAAATATTATTTACAACAAGCCACTTACTATTTTGAAAACAAGACTATGTACATCGTATAGCACACCTACTGCAGAAGACTCAAATCGTTCAAGCCTTAAAATGCAGAAAGGGCTAACTTACGACCAAACACACAAGAAGTATGTTTTCGATGTTAAGGCATATCAAACAGCATCAAACGGTTTCAATCTTAGGCTTACAGCTCTTTCTCCAACAATAATACAGTCTTATTGAAAGGCCGCTAACAGAGAGCCATGTATCCTTTTCTTTTCGAATTCGTCATCACTTAAAAAAAAGTAATCGGTTCAAACCTGTGAGATAAATGTACCCCTAAAAGAATTTAAAAATTGTCTCCTACTATCAAATAAAAATAAGAATCAAGTAAAACTTGCTAATGACTGGTTTAGGAAAAGGTTCTTTGTTAATTACATTACATTACACTCGCATTACATTACATTTGTTTATTGTAATTGCTGTAAGTTCCTTAATGGATCACATCAGTTTTACGGGGGTGTTAAGGCAAGCCTAGAATTTATGGCAGAAACTGGGACCTTAAAGGCGATTTGGGGCTGATGGGACTGCTAGTTTATGGGAAGTGCTTCGAATCTATGCTCAGATTATAGAGTTATAGTGGAATTCATAGGCGTTGCAGAGGCACCTCCAGGGGACCATTCATCCGCTGAGTGTCGATTTCTCAAACGCATAGAGTTTAAATTCGACACTCAGCGGACACTCAACGTCTATGAATTCTACTGTAAGAAATCAGGGACATATTAGGGAATATTATCAAAAGATTGAAGATATTCAGTAATTATGATCTAAATCCGATGGCTTAACTTCCATGACCTTTAGTTTTTTTAAGCCATACCCACTCTGCTATCGTACTGGAAGGCTAAATCTCTTGGCAGTACGTCTCTTCGTGTACAGGAGTAGCCAAGCGAAAGTTGAACACTAACAATTTCTAAATTCACCGAGTACTTCTGAAAGGTCTTGAGGTAAAAACATCTCACTGGTGGAACCCATTTCAATTTCAGCACATCCAAATAAAACCTTTACATTGGCTTCCCACAAACCGCATACTTTAG
This sequence comes from Bicyclus anynana, assembly GCF_947172395.1. NCBI lineage: Eukaryota > Metazoa > Arthropoda > Insecta > Lepidoptera > Nymphalidae > Bicyclus > Bicyclus anynana. The sequence continues at coordinate 1,372,325 of NC_069089.1, read as the reverse complement.
AAAGGCTGTAACCGTATTAACTAGGCAAGCGGTATCTCTATCCACGAACAAGCATGTTAAGTATATAGGAGCATCTCACTGACGTCTCGTCGACTATTGTGAGCAAACGCATATGCTATCCTATGTCACTATAATCTTATTATGTAAATGTATAAAAGCGAAAAGTAAATTTCATTCAGAAAAATTCAGGAAATCTCGAAAACCTATTGAGGTACAAAATTGAAGTTTGGCAGGGAGGTAATTTATAGTTAGTAGACGCTAAAAAGGGATTTTTGTTTAGAGAAATGTATGGGAAAGCAGTAAATTGCATAACGCATTGCTCATAGTAGACGACAGAGTTTACCTAGTATCGACACTCCCCAACAAGTAGAATCGCTTAATTTAACTAAACTAAATAAAATATACCTTGTGCGCCTGTTTGACAAGCGATTCAAAGTTTCATTACAAACTAACATCTTAACAATAAACACCCATCTCCAGTGAATCTGTGATGACTGACCATGTAATGTACCACTAGCTTGGCACTGCCATACGATTCGTATTCAAAGTGTCACATGAAAATTGCTTCAGTGTGCTTAACATGCGACCAAAGAGATAATCTAGTGAAGAAATAGACAAACAACCAATGGCGGTGCAGCCGGAAATACCGCTCTCTTTCATTGCAATAGGATGAGAGAGATAGGACTGGGAAAGCTCTGCCGATAAAAAAGACGATATTTTGTCTATTTCTCTTAACTAGGTCACACGTTAGCACCACAGGACATATCTAGAGACGAGAAAAAGACATACTTATTGTTGACAAATAGCGGTGCAGTTGAAATATCGCTCTCTCTTTTGTCACAGAAATAAACGAAAGATAGAGTCGACATTCGTCTTTCTCGTTTCGAGATTTACAGGTTTCGAACTTCGCAAGATGTTATTTCGTGGACAACGACTCGTATGGCAGCATTTGTGGATGTCCCATGAGAGTGAATTCGAGCGCGCCTTCAATTTCAATTAATGTTTTTTTTTTAATAACTCGGGTCTTTATAAATGTCAGTAATGTTGGATGTCGTTGAATAAGTTCTAACACGACGTAAGTCATAATTAGATGAATTTTACATACATACATATCACACCCGTAAGGTAGGCAGATACCACCTCCATCCACTTTCACCCCTTGTTTCCAGTGGCGTGCACTTCATGCATGCATTAAAGTACTGCATACCCTAAGAGTAGTTTTCTTAATGCTTAATATATGAATATTTTCCCAGTTTGGTTATTTTTTTTTACTTGTGCATATCCTGATCGACAACCTTATGCACTGCTTGTTTCATTTCATCTGTTTAGGGTACTTTTGAGCTGGTATTAGATTTGATCCAGGAACGTTCGTCTTAAATTTTTTTCCAACATTCATTCACCCTTGTCTGCTAAACCTCATAGTCAAGGAATCTATGAGATTTAATGGGCAACCGTAAAATATTTTTTTTACGTACCCAAACCATCTAAAGCATACCTTTCACGATTTTTGTCACTACATCTTTTTTATATCACAACATTCTAATTATCACCCTCTGATGCAATACTCCATTCATCCTCAATGATCTCATCCACTGCATTTATTTTACTTTTATGTTTCTCCCATACATAACTCATACTAAACTTTCATGATAATAAATCTTTACTTTAATGTAAATCCATCACTTATCCCAATCAAGTGAAGTCGGCACAATTTCTATCATCTTTTTCCATTCATCCATTTCGTTCGTTTAATTTACATTTTAGTAAATTATTTTTACCTGTGATTCTAACAATTCGAACATTGCTTTTATTTTGTTTTGTCCATACATAACTGTTACACTCAAAAATCTACATTTACGTAGTCGTAGAGTTTAAACATCGACATACAACATTTAACCGGAAATAGGTATGTTCTGATAAACTTTTTTTTTTATTATTGAATAGTTTTGACCCAATCACCTTTCTTAAAAAAATATCACTTGAAATTTGAAGCGCGCTGAATGACTCACTGGGTCCCAGAAAACCCTGGATAAGTCAACCCAGCCTAGCTATAGAGCTGTGGGCCGGGGTATATCTGGCGTGACGCAGCGTAAATATCAAACTATTAGTGACTTTACTCGCATTTAAATAAGGTCGATAATAATAAATAACATATCTAGTATCATAGCCTGAGGAATAATTATTGTGAATTGTTTGTTTTCATTCAATACTGGGCCTAAGATACGCCCACGACATATAGGTATGAACATAAATGACATATTGTCGACCACTAGCACCGAACCGGAAATATCGCTCCCTTTCGTTGCGATGGGACGAAAGAGAGACGCAACGAAATGGCGGTATTTCCGATTCCGCCGCTATTGGTCGACTACGTATTTCGTGGCACGCATATTAGACTTACTGCACTTTTGACAGTTACGCGGCGGTTCGCCACATATGAGCCGACCCTTAGAGAATCGTAAGATGAACCTTGAATTAAACGCTTATAAAATCCGCGAAACAGCTAAAAGACTCCGAATAACAAATATTTTAATATGTAATTTACACAACACGTTTTTTTTATATAAATATTTTTTTGGGGCAGATAGATGCTCGACTCTTATTTACGTGACGCTTAGATGGATAGCATGCAATCGAGTCACTATTGCGATGTATACAACCTTCAACTATACAGCTAGGCGGAGAGATTTAAATGGAAACCATAAACTATACACCCTGTACATCATCGTACAGTAACTACCCTTTACAAATAAATTACATTACAAATCACTATTCTCTTTTAAGTAATAAATACGATAACAACAAAGGAGTTGCGCCTTTACACTTTGCACTCTATGCGACATTAATCTATACAGAGAAAATACACCTCAAATATAAAAATACAGGGTGGTAATAACTTCTCTATTTTCGAAAAAAAATCGATTTGGTTTTGATGGTAATAGTAAGATGTACAGTCGCGTTTGTGTGTGCCACTAAGAGTCAACAAAGCAGAAAAGTGTTTATAATTTTTTTTCTGTCTGTACGTTGCTAAGCAACGGTTTGTTAATAATGATGATTTATAAACATGTCTCTGTTTTGCTGACGCTCCTTCAGTTCACAGACAATCACACCTGTATTTCTACAACCAATCCGTATTATGAAAAAGTTGTATAACTATACCCGTATAAACTAAAACTATGTCTCACAGTACATTTTATCGCACATATTATGTTTACGGTGTAAATTTACATAATGTCTAGATAGTAGAACTAAATCAAATTTCAGAGATTTATCTGTATCTCTGTATATCAATGCGCATAGAATTAGGAGTAAAAGCTCGGCGCTGATAGCATTACCATATCATACGATCCGGTAAATATTAAATACATAATATATTGAAATTGTAAATGTCTGAAATGACAAAATATTTTAAAATGGGATTTTTATTTTTTTACTGTGAAATCTCAAGCAAAGGTTTCTATAACCATACAAATAACCCTCTATGAGTTACTATCTATATCCAATGTTATTTACCAATGAATTTCGGTTTTCTCTACGCAACTGTTATAATTGACATTGTCTTCAAAGACATCAAAATCCAAACATCCTGTACCGCGCAAGAATTTGACTATAGTACTATATTATAGAAACCTTTGGTGTAATTCATCTCCATTAATGTCCCTCAGTTAGGGCAGCTCCTCCCTCATAAGGATCTAGAGCACGCACCCACCACGCTGCAATGCCGTTGTATCGGATCGTATGATACGGCGACGCGGCAAGGGCGAGTCGTCACGAAGCAAAGTAAGCCCATGGACATACCAGCGAAAACGACCTAGCATGGAATGTTAGTGACGATCACCCTTGTAAAGCCATCGCACCGATTGTCAAACAATATCCGATTTTTTCCAAACTACCCTACAATTTATTATTTATAATTATTGTGATCACAAGAATATTATAATAGGCTGTCTAAATTAAGTTATTGTTTTATGATTATTTTAATTATTAATTTTTAATTTAATTGTTATTATATATTTGCGTGCCAGTGGTGATTCGGCGTTGTCTATTAGCGCAACTTAAAATAAGTCGGTGTATACTCTCATAAAATATTTTTTTGGAGTTTATATGAAAAAATTAAAGATATTTTGAAAAATTTTAATAGCGTAACGGCTTAATTCAAGATTGAAACGAATGTAAACCGAATATAAATAAGCTCATATGTAAGAACCCCATATGGGTTCGACAAGTTAGTTGGACAAGCAGTAATTATACGTTAGTGCAACCGATTTCCTACTTATATTATGTAAAAAAAAAAGAAATTGTGTACGACTACAGACACCATAAATGATTCAAGAACTAATCTAAATTAAATTCGGCACATAAACCTATAGAATTTTCGATGTTCACGTAATTCATAAACATTATGTAAAAATATCGTAAAATTTAAAACATACGATATAGATAAGTCTAGAATAATAATAATAATAATAATAATAATTAATTTGTTATTAAGTAATATAAATAGTTAATTAAAATGACTGTGCAACATTGATTGCAAAGTGCTAACGCAGATTACTTGACCCGGGACCGGGGCGCAAAACTTATGACCAAGATGTGTCAGGTGACACTAGGATCACGACCTTTTATCAATCAAGACATTAAGGGGATTTAAATCGAGAAGATACAAACTTAACCATGAACGTTTAACGTATGAACCAAATATTTTAAAATAAATACCATAAAATTTCAGTTTCAGAAGAATAAAGTTATCTATAACTTAGTTGAGTTCTTCAGTTTCAAGAGTCTAAGACATACGCCACGGAATATTTCGGGAAAAAAAAGGCCATAGTCTATTATAATATTGTCCATATAATATATCGATATTTTTAATTCGCCACTATTGGTCGATTTTATTCTCACGACATATGTCTTAGCCAATGGAACATACGCAGCATACAGTGCAAGCGTTTATTTCTACAAGTTTTCGCGTCACTGCGCCTGCGTCAATGAGGTTAACGCTTAGACATATAGATTATGATCACGCGATGTTATAATGTTGATTATTTACTAATATTATTTATCATTGATGTTAATAATAATTTATTATTAAATTAATAAATAATAATAATCATCGCATCATCATGACTGCACGATTTTAATTATTTTATTACTCATTACCATAAAAAGGTATATTTAGATGGAAAGGTATATTTAATGTATTGAATAAGCAGGCGTTATTTTGCAATTTTCCACAAAAAGCTCTGCTTTATCTAAAAAAAACTACCAAAAACGGACCGGAAACAGCCTAAACATTAAAAAATACTAGACATTCACACATATCAACATATGATTCGCATACTGGCTTAATTAATTCAAAAAGATCGTTGATTAAAGTTAACAATGCGATTAATCAATCGTTTAAACGCACCGCTAATTTAAAAAAACACGATGAAAACAAAGACGGTAAACGCAATCTACGTCATCGATCAGTTTAACGTTCACATGAACAAGTAATGCGCGAAGATAGAAAAACAACTCACGTCACGCACTGGCAATCTGCAAAAACACCCAATAACAATAAAAAAACACGATCCACTAGCCATTAACACTTTTTTTGCAACTCAATTAGCAGCCTATTATAACACAATTTGCTTATAATTCAACCTATAATTGACTATACGTCTTCATGTCCGTTTAACACAACTATACTTAGCTATGATTTATAGGACAAGTACTTGTGATGACCAGATAAAAGCTAATATTGTCAAACCATGCTCTTACTGTAAGTAAGTAATGTAAGCAACAATGGAATCTGGATTTGGAGAAAACAAGTTAATTTGTTTACGTTTTCGACCTCGGCATTATATGAGAAATCCCCAGTCACTAGTACTATCACAGAGTCTCGAAAAACACCGTTAAAAATTATACTTTTAAGGTTGGCTTACAGCGAAGGGTTGCCACCAAGCTTAGTGTCTGGTCATCACAGATTCTCGCCCACTAACAGGAGAGTAACGTTTTTCGGACGTTTAAAAAAAATCGGACAAGTGTTCGTTCGGCAAACGCTTAATCTGTACAAATTCTAATGATATCACAATGTACCGACTAGTGCACAACACCGTTCCTCTGTCTCAAGTTACCGTTGACTATATAATCTAAACTCTTCGTCTGTCCAACGACCGGCGGTTCCGGTTTGTCTTTCCTCTCCTTCTTGCCCGGCTTAGGCGAGAGGTACGCTTTGTAGAAGAACTGCGCGAACAGTATGAAGTAGGAGAAATACATGGCCATAGACAACTTGATGTTGATCTCACTGATGCCGCAGGAGTGCCGCGGGGCCGTGGTCATGAAGTTGTGCGCCCATATGTTGACGAAGAAGCCCACGATCATTTGCGTCAGCTGGAGCACCGTGATGGTCATGGCGAACATTTTCGGCGGATACTTGCCCATGCTCACTAACGCGTAGTACGTGTACATCACACTGAAAAACGAAAATACGTATATTATATAACATTTCATATTGAAGGAAGGAAAGAAGTTTCTTATTTGTAAACTTGTAATTATTATAAGTATGAGTAGACGACCTTCAGTAATTAAGACAACGACGTTACGCGAAAGTAGGAGATTATTATAATACAAGTTCAGAGAGACAAGTAAGATTTGGGGATAACTGATGAGATGATGGCGAATGTTTGCGGTTATATCGCCGAATGTTATGCTGAAAAGAGGTGTAAAGCGCGTAGTGCCCGAGTTGGCTACAGTGGACATTCGCTGGCGTATTTCGTGATTGTTTGCGCCTCTTCCAACCCACATTTCTGCTGTACTGATTTTATCCTACTTCTAAGAAATTTTTAGTAAATCCGGAGTTAGGATGTTCATGGCAAAAACCACTCTCGTACCTCGAAAAGCACTTTAAATCGTTGGTCCCGGTCATTTTCATTAACGTCTGGTGATGATCTATAAAAAGGTACAACATTGTCAAATCAAAATTCATTTATTTCAATTGAGCTTAGTTTATAAGTATTTTTGAAACGTCAACTTATGTCATGGTGATATTTAAAGTCGAAAACTTTAAATTAAAGCTTCGATTCTCTCAATTGAATGTCATCCTCAGCTCGCCAACCCGTATTGGATCAACATGGTTAGTCTTAATTCGATACCCACTCTCCTACAAAGGAAGGAGGACTGACTCTGTTGATATTCATGCAACTATTCGTATAAAGGTCACAACTCACCTGTGCACACAGTAGTTCATGACGACGAACCAGCGCGCCGAGGACGTGAACTCGGTGAAGGAGAACCACGTGTACAGCAGCACCGTGATGTGGTGGTACCAGTGCAGGAAGATGAGCGGCTTCTTGCGCAGCACGATGAACACCGTGTCGCCCAGCTCGGGCAGCTTGGACAGCACGAACATCCACGTCCAGAAGCCCGACACTTTGTCGTGCTCGATGAAACTGAAATCGGGAGAACACATTGGATTACTGACAATGATAGCTCTAGTCACGTTCTTATGGTTCTTTAAAGGAGACGTTATTAGGTCCCCGTATTTATCACTATGTACTCGTATATGTCGGTGATAATATTCTCTTTGATCTCTGCCACAAAAGGAGACTTTAATATTTTTCCGTTATATCTATTAGTATCTATGTATGTCTGTGACATTGCATCAAATGGACGCGATTTTTTAAAAGTTTGGTGTAGCCAGTTCGAAGATTGAGATTAAAGATTTAGAATTTTTCCATCAGATATGGCACGATATAGGGATTTTTTAACACAAAAATCGTATCTAGCGAAAATATCTCTATCTGTTAAAGCCGAACTAAAAGTTAATATTTTCATTGTTTGTTGACAAACCACTTTTCCCTGTGACATCGATCTAGACCTAGATCTTCCTCACATTCATGGTCAACAAGATGCATATGGTATTGTATAATCGCTTTATCACTAGTTATAGAGATTTCTGCAATCAATGAAGATACCGCCAGAGAATAGATGGAATCTTATTCTATTATCATTATAATCGTGTATAATAAGTAGGCAACCGTGAGTTCAAATTATACATATAGAGATACTAGCGGATGCCCGCGACTTCGTCCGCGTGAAACTCGATGTAAACTTTCAACTACCGCTACCCTACCCCTACCCTACCCCTACCCTACCCCTACCCTACCCCTACCCTACCTCTACCCTACCCCTACCTAGGGGTTGATCGTAGAGGGGTGAAAAATTGAAAGTATTATGAGATTTTTTATTGTAAGTCATCAAAAAATAAAAAAAAATTTTACCAAAAAAAATTATAGTTTTTAATTAACAAATAAAATATAAGGGTTGATCGTAGAGGGGTGAAAATTTAGGGTTGTATGTATTTTTGTATGCTGTGTCATAAAAAAATAAAAACGAAAAATTTTGCCTAAAAAATAAAAAAAAAAATTTAGGGGTGGACTACATTTAGGGGGATGAAAAATAGATGTTGGCCGATTCTCCACCCTGGCCGACAATCACGCTAAGGATCACAAAAATCGGTCGAGCCGTTTCGGAGGAGTTCAAGTTCGAACACCGCGACACGAGAATTTTATATATTAGAAGATTGATTTCACAGCAAAAGAAAACAAAAAGAAAATCCACATGAAAATCCTAGTGGAATACGAAACACGTGCAAACGAACTAGGTGTAGGTACCAGGCACTTATAAATCAAAAGAGTCGTTTTGTCCAACACACAATACTTAGAAAGCAAAAATAATAGTGCAGCAGTACGAGTGGAACATTCACAAAGGCTTTCTACATTTGGAGCATTGTTGCAAGTGGAACTTGAAAGTCGAACTTTCAAAAGTGTTGCACTGTGAGAAAGAACAATTATATTTTCATAAAATACTGTTTTCAGAACAACTATTGGAGTTAAAAATAGTCGCAGCAAGTACGCAACTTTGGAAATGAATTCAAAAATGGGTCATAACAACGCGTAGACGACGTCATCCACAGTTAATTATCCCTGGAATTCATAGTCGTGAAGTGAACAATCCCCCACAAACCAATATTCAGTATTCACCCAGGGGCTGACTATTGAATCATCCTTCATTGCATTTCATAAACAAACTACTAGAGAGCCCCTAGGTGACTGGAGTTTCAAGCAAATGTTGTCTATGATTTGACATTAGATCTTTGAAAATGCTGTGACAGAACCACAGAGAGACGTATTTTGTTAATTCTTTGACATTTTACAAAATAATTGAGTTTCTATTTTCTAATATTTTCATTTACTTTTTGTTTCTATTTATCATAGTAAAATTTAATTCGTTCAAGAGTACAATAGATCAATTTTATCAAAAAGTTTCTTTCTCACAAGGAGGAGTTGTTAGAAAAATATTGAAGATATGTGGACGAACATGATCATAATCAAAATTATCAGCCGATGGACGTCCACTGCTGGGCATAGCCGTCTTGCATGTACTTTCAAACACAATGGTCTCGAGCCGCCAGCGTCCAGCGGCTCCCTGCAACCCGCTTGATGCCCTCGGTCCACCTAGTGGGGGTTCGACCAACACTGCGATTTCATCGGCTCTTCGAACTATGTGGCCTGCCCATTGCCACTTCAGCTTCACGACTCGCTGTGCTACCTGTGTCAGTGACTTTGTTTTGTCTGCGGATCTCCTCATTTGTAATTCGATCACGCAGAGAAATCCCAAGCATACTATTTACTATATAAGTAGTTTGATATTTCATACTTTTGTAATGTGGAATCCTACTTGAAATAAAAAAAATATTGTCAGAGGAAATTTGTTTATTTTACTCAAAACCACCTATAATTACCTGAAATAATTACAAGTAGGTACTATTATGCTGTATTTTTTTACAATTTATAGTAAGTGCAGTAAATAAATATAAGTGTAGCTTATCCTTAGGAATAGTGGTAAAATTGCATTTCACAAAGCTTTAGATCACATAATATTATATATGTATTTAGTAGGTAAGCTTGGCCTGGTAATGGGCTGATAATAATGAACCACACACACTTATTGCAATTCTAAAATCAAACCTATATCCTTTTGATACAAAGTTTAATTAATAACAACAATAAATACATAATTTACATATAACTTATTGTTATTATTGTATATTTTTATAGGGCCAGACTTAAATGAAAAATGCAGAAGTAAACATTTAATAATTATCTTTATTAAAGATGTGAATCAATAAATTTTTATTTTCCATCATTCATTCAATTAAGATTTGTATATATTTTCTATTGTTATGGACTTCAGAGTGAGTGACCACCTTACAATACACTGCACTCACTCCTACTACTTTTATATTAAATGCTGCTGACTTTTCAAGGTATGAGGGTCTTCCAATTACTGTGATCTGAAAACTCAGATTTTCAAGGACCAAAGTATTCTCAGTATTCTTGGTAAAACAGTATTCTCAGAGCTCATCACTGCTATTCCCTGCCATGATAGCCGGTTTCTTTAAATCTGTGTATAGGGTCCTCCGGGGTTGTTTATATGTATACCTATGCGTGACATCAATACAGCTTGACTTTTGGCATTTCTGTTATTTCATAGAATGCTTGATGGACTGCACCTACAGTCTGAAAATAAACATTATGTTAGTTACATTTATGTAGGTTATATATTTCCTAAATCAAAACTAGATAGGTATACCTAACATTTATATAGGTTAGATTACAAACAAACAAACTAATTAAATTCTTCATTATGAGTCTGTTAAGCATGAGTCTCCTCTCAGAATGAGAGGGATAAGGTCCACCACGCTGGCCCAATGTGAATTAGCAGACTTCACACATGTAGAGACAATGTTTTTCCTTCACCGTATGAGACATGTAATATACATTTAAATTCATAAAATGCACATAACTGAAATGATTTGGAGGTGCATGTTTCAGACAGCATTTGAACCTACACCCTCCGAATAGAAGGCAGAGGTCATACCCACTGGGCTAATTGGTTTTATATCTACTCCTAATTTATCTTTACTAATAATAGAAATAGGAAAGATTTGTTTGTTTGTATGTTTTGAATAGGCTCTGGAACTACTGAACCAATTTAAAAAATTCTTTCACTGTTGGGAAGCTACACTATCCCCGAGCTCTATAGGCTATATTTTATCCCCATATTCTTACGGAAATGGGAACCACACAGGGTGAAACCGCGCGGCGTCTTCATGAACAAAAAATTATTGATAATGAACAAAGGTACGTACCTGATAACATCCCGTTTCATAGAATCGAAGTGCTGCTAGAATGTATAATACTAGCGGTATTGGTATTCCTCTCTTGGTCTTCTGTGTTCATTCTTCATCAAACAGAGACATATTATGCCTAATATGAGAATCTATCGTACATTCCATATCGCCATAGTATTATACTGGGTTTACGCAATTGCGAATATATATCTTGGGCACTGATATAACTCGCTGTTTATAACTTCACTTATAACGATCCGAACGTCCACTTTCTAATAAATAAATCACGAATAACAACAAAAAAAAATGCCAGGGGATGGTTTGGCTGACAAATATCGGTAATTCAGCAGTCAGCCGCCAGCTCCTGTCAAATGAGGGGTTTCTTTTGTCTATGAAACGCGTAGGGGTTGAATTCGACACATAGCGGCTGAATCACAGATATAAGTAGTAACTAGATTTATAAAGTGCCAACTGTTTGTATTGAAACCAGCGTACCCGGGGGCGTGGCCTTACACACACATTTATAGTGTAATAATACTTATCACACTGATAAACTCTTCACTTAATTGGCTGTTTAATATTTAGTGAAAAAAGAAATGTATTACCCTTATTTTAGAGTTGAAAATTATTTATTACTGTTGTCTCAGAACAAATGAAAATTCTTGAATGAAAATTCATGAATGAAATCTATAGTACCGCTACTCGTCACTAGTTGTCTCTATATATAAGCTTTATTACCTTATAAATAAGATTCAAAATGATCCTAACTTTGTTTTATTAATGTTGTCTAGGGATGTGAAATAACGATAGTCTTAAACATCGATAGTCTCGTTACTCGCAGTAAATAAAACGAACGTCTGTTGTTTAAAAAAAAATTGAATTTTATAAAACTAAGAAGAACATATAATGATTTATTTATTTTGCTATCATCCGCGAAAAGTCGACGAACCCATGCGACAACGTCACCCAGGTCCGGCAAAATACTCTCTACGTACGTTTCACCCCGAAACCGGAGCATCCTCAGGAGATGTTGACTCTACAACGTGCAATTGCACGTTGTAGAGTCACGAAGAACAACATAGGTCAATAAAAAATTAAAATATATGAAGAAACACACACAAGAAAGTAAAAAACAAGCATTTTTTTAATGTGAAAAAACATTAACTCAACTGAAACTTTGCACGATTCGAGTTTACACAACAAAGAAGGTCAAACACAAGTCCATAACTTGTGTACTTGAAAAATTAAGTACTTTCCACGAAACCTTAACAAATAGGGGATAACCCTATTTCACCCTTTCTATTTTTATATTACAAATTACAATGCGGTTTTGCATAAAACAAATTTTGCTTCCTAGTCGCCTCGATTCATTTTTTTCCTCTCCGGATTCCTAAAAAATAATCCGGAAATTTCATCATTATCGTGTCATCATAATATAATAGTAGTAGATATAAAATATCGATATACTATTATAGACATCCCTAAATGAATAGCCAAATGACATATGGCAGCTGTTTAAATTCAAAACTAACATAAATCAAAATTACACTTTTTTCAGAAGAATTAAAACAAGAAAAATAAAAACTATGTTTTGGTATATTTTTTCTCTTATTTCATATAAAACATAATATAATATACATTGGAATCATATTTTTAAAATGTTTTGTATATAAAATAATTGTATATTTATTGATTACAGACTATAAAATAATCGTATTAATTTTGTTTCACTGTCTCAAATCAATAAACATTCCCCTTCGTCGCTTGTGTCTTTTAATTTATTTATTTTATACTGCGGTGGTGTACACGTACACGTAATTTAATTTTTACTGATTACTTTTCTGTCTTTTTTTTATTAATTGACAGCTCTGTCATGATAGTGGAAACGTGGTGGTATTTAGAAGAAAAACGGCCACGAGGTGGATCACCAATCCGATGGTCGGATCTTTTCATAGAAACAGATGCCCACACCTTTTATAATGCCATCTAGATGGCCTGTATCCGTACTCGATGGACGAGTATTGTTTATCGAAAGATGACTCGCCAAGGTGGTACCGATTGTCAGTCATGAAGGACCGACTAAAGAGAGAAATTCATTAAAAAATATTAAAGAACCTAAAGGCAAAACGAACTCTGTCTCTTAAGTTTATTTTGGCCTTAAAATTGTTTGAAAGAAAATGTTCGTTTAGGTACATTTTATATGCCTAACAACCAGTTTCTTAATAATATAAAAAGGTACTTCATTTAAAAATTCACTTTATTATAAAAAGCTGGAGCATTCCTAAATATTAAAATTTTGTATATAATTAATAAGTAACACAGATTATTTTGTGATTAATGTTCGACTGACAACGCGCAACTCAGAATCAACGCGCAACTCAGAGCAGTTTAGATTATATTTCGCACGTTAACAATGAAAATTCAAAATTCAAATGGTTACAATTTCTTGTTGTAAATTTTATGCAAAATCTATGGGTGTTTTCGTTAAATATAAAATAACAAGGATTATTAATATTAATAATTAATACATTTAATTAGGAATATTTAAATTTTTGTATATTTTTGATTTATGATAGTTTTGTTGTTGTTGTTGACGCAGCAAATGTATGCCCACTGGTGTCAACAGAATCTTCGAGAAAATCGAGCTTGTATTAAAATAAAGTAAACTTTAGTACTATTCCCGTAAAGTTCATTTTAGTTTGTGACTTTGAGTAAAATTATTTTTTCATATTTTAATGAAAATATAATAAAATACGTCTTAACGATGGTACGAAACACCATAATTTGATAAATATTTGTGGCGGCTATCATTTGTGTATCCAAAACGGCACAATTCAGCATTTTTCTAATAGTTTTTAATTATTTTCTATTACCGAATTTGACAACCGCAGGACGTAACGTGTCAGTCAACGAAACAAGACTGCTAGTACATGCGCGGATAGGCTTGCGAAGCTCCGCAGACCCGGGTGTAAGCGGGCCACGCCCCTATACTACTTCTATTGCTAAAAGCGTTAGCTTTTAGCGATCTCTGTTCTGTGGGCTGAATAATCCCCTTAGGGGCCCCCTACTACGACTATGAATTCCACCGTATTACTTTTATCAGGGTTTTCTGTGAGCGAACTCTTCCTGGAAAATTTTGCCTCAAAAATGAAAAACTCATAATTTAATACTGCCAGGTAACGTTGGAAATTGCTGGTAAAGTTAAGTAGTTCTTTGGTACCTAATCGAAATAGAAATAAGATTGTATGGGTTCACGATAACTTGAATGTATTAGAATTTCACATTTACGATGTTAGTGTCACAAAGGCAACCTCTTTGACCATTTAACATCAATCAACATTTCCTGGTGCATTACTTACATAATATTTAAGATTGAAACACGGAAATTATTTCTGCCCACTTTTGGTCAATTATGTGTACAGGATATGTGGCTTATCATGTCTTACGATATATGTTCACTTAGACATGTGTTGGGATTTTAGTCACTTGGACTTTGTGCCCTGATTTTTTGATTTTCATTAACACAAAACAGGTATAGATGTCAGAGTATCACTCTGTTGTATATACGTTAGATACACCAATATATTATTGCAATATGTACTAAAAAGCCAAAGTCAACCATTAGCTAAAACTGAATCCACATAATCTTGTACATTTTACGATTTAATTAATTTAATTTTAATAAAATATTCTTATACAATTTATTCTGTGATAATACCAACCAAACACCGATCGATCAAACGATATTTTTTTCATTAATATTTTTTAATTTGTAGAGGATGTTGTTAGTTACTGACTTGTTATTCAACATAATACTATTATCACGGAAGCGCAGACATGTAAGTTTTTGTTCACCCCGTTTTTTGAGTTAAAGATCGCATAATGTGATTGTACTTAATATTTCTATTTAATAATATCATTTAGTTAATCGTACTAATAATATATATGGATAAAATCCGGCGTTGGTAATCATACTCCTACGAAACTGATTTCTATGAAAATTGTGTATGTTCAATAAGTCTGAGCATAGATCGTAAACTATTTTTCATCAATAATAATGATAAATAAATTTCACCAAAAAAGCGTTTAAAATTTTCGGCATACCCTCTCAGCTTCTCTCCAAATCAGCATCATTTAAAAATTAATGAACCCATTTCAAGCAAACTGACTTCCGCGTAGAGAAAGTCCGCTAAAGAAAAAATAAATATAATCGGTGACTAATATTGTGTTCTTTTATTTTTTACGACCACTGGCGTAAGAACCTACCCAAGCGAAAGATTTCAAAACGAATCCACTTAGAAAAATCATGCCTCGTTAAGTAGTTTTGACTGATATCAAGTAAGTTTGTTAAGTGAGGTTAATGTGCTGAATCGCATGCCTTGTAACATTAACATGGGTCACAAACCTTTGGTATTTCAGCGTCATTTCGAATATATTCGTTCAGTGTGTGTCGACCCCTGTCTAGCTAAAATACCACACGTTTTTCGAGTTATTTTAATTATAGTGACGTGCTTGAATTTAGAATACTTTGTCGCAATTAATGCGTTGTTTTATATTCCGTATAACCTTAAAATAGTTTATTTTATTATTTGTCGATATCGCCTTGACTATGACCCTGTGTGTATCAGTCATTGGTATACAAAATTCAATGATTCAGGGTGAGCGAGACTATTGAGTAAGCACGCGGAAGACATCAACGAAACGATTACGTATTAGCAAACAAAAGTCCAGACTACGACTAGTCGCTATTCAGTCCAGAGTGCCTAGTGGGAGTTTTCAATGTTTTCATACTGTGGCGATCGCGTAAACGTAAACGCGAATTTCTAAGGAATTGAAACAGCATCATCTAGTGACACTACTGCACAACTGTTTTCGTCAATTCTTTGGAAATTCACGTTTACGTTTATGCGATCGTCAAAGTATGAAAACAAACCCACTAGGCACTCAGAGCTAAATGTTAACTTATACTACAGCCCTACTCGATGTGTAGGCACTGTTTCATGATATCAGCCGATGAACGTCCACTGCAGGACATAGGCCTTTTGTAGGGACTTCCAAACATCACGATACTGAGCCGCCTGCATCCAGCGCTGGAAGCACAGTTTACCAACTTAAAAATTAAAAATGATGGTATAGATCGCTAGTCATTTCACACCTAATAATAATTATAATTAAATATAATAAAATAATGATTTTTTTTAAATTAAAGCTATTCTTTTTGCGTTGGCGATAATATTCTATTCGCTCGCTTGTCAGATGCTAATGACGCTAGTGTATTTTTTTTCATTTGCATATAAAGATTCTTGGTCGTGGTTGTCACCACTATGCAATATGCAAGCAAGCAATATTTTCATTGAAAATTAGTTTTCATTTACATGAAAAGAACAGGAACAAACTTTTGTTGTAGCTCTGATTCTCTCAGTTTAGTTTGAACCCACCATTACAACAAACCAAAAAGAGCTACAGCAGTTCGATACATAATAGGACAACAAACGAAATAATCCCATAGAGAATTACAATTTCGCGCGAAAAGTAAAATTACGTCAATCACCGTGGGCCACAGGCGTTAGAAAGTATTGCGTTACGTAACGACGTACCGACGCGTCCGCCGCGCCATGCCACGCTAATTAACCTACTGATGGGCCTACTCTACGTACCTACCCGCACACATAATAGATACATATTTACTCTTTACAAGCTTTTATTTAACTTACTAGGTTAACACTAACCTAGCAAGTTAAATGAAAGCTTGTCACACATACGTGCGGGTCAATCTTAGGCACTAAACTAAAAGGAGAATGCCCACCGGACAATACAACGTCTGCCCCGGAAACCCAGGTATATTCCCGTATAAAAGTATATGGAGTTGATAATATGATGTATAAATAAGGATTTGGTTAAATAATAGATTTAATAAACTATGTTTCTTGAAGTAAAAAACATTTTTTTCTTGCTCTGAAACTTCGCTGTATTAAACGGCCAAAGATTTGAAAATGTATTTTTGTTTTATTTTTTTTTTCTGTTACTAACAAGCGTAACAAACAAGAAAACGAACCAACAAACCAATCATAAGTCTTCAAAAAAAAAATACCGACCGAATTGAGAACCTCCTTTTTGAAGTCGGTTAAAAATATCGTAAAATTCAGGCTGAATGATCAACGTTGTGGACAAATATAAATAAATTAAAAATGTCGTAAAAAGTTGTAGCAAACTTTATTTGATAAAGACACACTTGATTTCATTATTAAAGTAGAATTATCAAAATTTTTTTAGATATAAGTAATTTGTCGGGTGGTCAAGGTAGGCCAGGGCCGGGGATGGATATTCTTTTTTAATAATCGGCCTTTTAATAATTTAGAGAAAGTTTTCATCCATCCAAACATATACAGGACAAAAATTTCAAATTCATTAACTTTAAATAGGCTTAGTTTACAAGCACTTGTAAAACGACAAGTTTGTCTGTTTACTGTTTATAATAAATAAATAAATAACTCTACAACCACACCGGTTCGCAAGGCAGGATGTACTGAGAAGAGACGGCAAGTTAAATAACAGCTTGCAATATGTCATAACGGCATTCTTAGAGTGTCGCAGATATAACGTAACGCAAGTATTTACGAATCCGAGCGTGTAAGAGAAATTTGACTTTGACCGTGACCGATATGTACCTACATAAGTGAATACCTACGAGTACAAACAGTTAATGAATTCAATCGATACCGTCTCGATATCCCGAATTCGGTTCGGTCGTATTGTATGCTCGCTGAGGATTGGGGAAAGCCGTATTTACTTAACGTACGGATTATGTAAACGGTGCCAATAGAGCTCGACGTAAAAAAAGAGAATTAAGTGGATTGGATTACGTTGGCATTTGGAAGTTTGTCTATTTGACCTATTTTCAGTACGAAATACGTATAAATGTAAATTACTATGTACTCGTATAATGTAAGTATAGGTCATAATTATCAGCCTTTTTAAAAACCTAATAAAGAGGGCTCCCTTCTTATAGGAGAGGAGATATGCACCCCTGCACTACTCTACTTCAATGCTGGTTAGCGGTCTTAAGGTGATATTGTTAAATTCTTTAATGACTCTTGGTGTTAATTGAGTCCCGGTCATATCCACCAACTTCCTAACTTCGGGCTGAGAATTTTTATTGAAAATTTCATAGAAGAATATAGGTAAACAGAACATGTAGCGAAATTATTTTTTGGGACAGCCTGTGTAGCGTCGCAGCACCGGTTCACTCACACTTTTATTTAACTACCCTATAATGATTATTCTTGGTATTTATCCTCTTCTGTTTGTTAATCTGTTTATTTATCCTCTTCTGTTTGTTAATAATGTTCTGTTTGTTCCTAAATATTGTATTATGCAATAATAAATAACCAGTGCACAGTAAAACCAACTGTGGTTTGTGTTGCACTATGGTTAGGCTTAAATTCAATGTGTTGTTTGTTGAATAAAAAAATAAATAAAAATAAATAAATAAATAAATGCGGGTGACAGTTGTCTGTAACTAACGTACTATTATCGGGAATCGGCAAACTTTCAAGAGTGAAACGAACTGTCACCCGCACCAACCTACATGAAACTGACTGTAGCTAAAAGTAGATCTTTGTGCCAGAGCTTGTACAGGGAAGTACCTATTCGTAGAGGATGGTAATTTTTATATTTTTTTTGCTCATTTAAGTTTGTCCCTGATATTCCCATAAAGTTGTTGCTGAATAATAAAACAAGATATAAAAATCTAGTAAGTACTTATAGTATAAAGTAATGAAAGTTTATTTTTAATCTTTCATATTAAATAACTTTATGTTCAGCTGAGCATGTTATTCATTTCATATTATTTCGAAAGTTTCGCTAAAATTTGCAAATGGTCGTATTTCTACAATGGACGCTAACGACTGGCGGCGCTAATTCTTCAATTGGAACGTACAAAGTGCACTCAGTGAAGTAGGTAAAAGCATATTAAATGAAGACGCGGTAGGGAAATTCGCGCTCTTTGATCATTTCGAGGGTTACAAATTACAGAGCATTTTATTATATAACCCGCGACTGCATTCAATGGTTTCATGAGGTATTTTGTCAAGGTTAAAGGTAGAGATCTCAGACCAATTACCATAGGACCTGCCTCGTCGTTACCGCTCTGTCAAAAGTATATGATCACGATCTAACGTGTCTATACAAACTGCGTCTGTTGTGATGTTTCATTATGTTAAAATTACACGTGTGTGTATTACGATTTACAGTTGTGTGTAGTGTAACAAAATATATTTATTGGTGTTAAATATTTTCGACGTGTTGAGTTTACCTCGTCCCCCTCAAAAAGCGACAGACAATTTTGTTGGTAAATTTGAGTGAGATACATGTCGAAAGGTCTGAGAAATTGTGTTCTTGTTACAATAATAAAAATCCGTCTTTTGTTCAGTCTGCTTATTTCCCGAAAGGATATTGTACGCTTTTTAGTATTAGTACCTATAAATAATAATTATGACTCGTTATAAATAGGATTTACGAGTAGGTACTTGTAAATAAGCTGTAATATAACAATCTCGTGTTTTTCCTTTGCTTTACAAGTAGTTTATATCTCTTACACCAATAATAATGTAAACATGTAACGAGCGGAAAATTAAGTGTTAAGTTTATAAACGTTTATAACATTTATATACTCGTGCAATATTAACATGGCGTTTCATTATTGATTAAAAAAATAATAGTCAACTCCCCGCGGTTTTACTTGGATAGTTCCCGTTCCTGTGGGAATACGGGGATACAATATAGCCTATGTTCATCAGGGATAATGTAAGATTCTAATGGTGAAAGAATTTTACAAATCGGTCCAGTAGTGCCAGAGGCGCCAGTAGTTGCAATGCAAACAAAACAAACAATCAAGTCTTTGCTCTATATAATATGACTATATACATATATGTACAGCCTATAACCTTCCTCGATAAATGGGCTATCTAACACTGAATTTTTCAAATAGGACCAGTAGTTCCTGAGATTAGTGCGTTTAACCAAATAAACAAACAAATTCTTCAGCTTATATAGCTTATAATATTAGTAGAGATAGTATAGAGTAATGGATCTCCGCTACTTTGTCTGCGTAAACTCTGAACCACAACATAAAAATAATGATTGTTTTGAGCAAAACACCGCCATATACGAATCGCCATATATGTAACACATCGCATATTTGCTTCAATAACGTGATATCTCGAAAAACATCGACTATACCAGCCCTAAAAAAGTTCTTATGTCAAACTTTATGTGTTTTCAAGTATTATAATTTTCAATTTAATTGAAAAACACAAGTTAAAACACTGCCTCCTGCAAAATTATGCCCTTTGAGATAACAAGTTATTGAGGCAAAGTAACGACATGGTATCTCTATGGTTTAACGTTTACATTACCTACTACCTTCCGAGCGTCCTCACTCTTCAATGTTCAGAGTGTTCAAATATTTAGTTAGCACTACACGAGCGCGGGTACTGAGGATTTTATTTGCGCTAACACTCGAGTAAACCTCGAGGAATTATTTACTAAGTTACCTAGACCTGCGTCCTATTCATGGCAATGTTTCAACTTGTCTTGTTAGCTCAACGTGTGGCTCAAATCTTGAAAAATTTAGAACCATCTTCTGACGTTCTATTGGACTTTAATCTATATTGTTATCAACAACGAAAGTTAAACAAATAATACCTAAATATCGTCTACAATGTCGAGTTGTGTGTTCAGAAAGTGTAAAAACTATACATATATACATAAATATATAATGGAATTAAAGACAAAATTGTAGATGTGTGCGCTCAGTGTTGTATTCGAATCACATTTTGAGGTGATTTTGTGGGGACGTAACCGATCTATAGTATAAAATTATCACTGGCTTATAGCTTATACTGGATTTTATAGCTATCCAATATAGCTTTGGAGCTTTAGTGCTTATTTACTAGCGTCCAGTAAAGTACTACGGGTAGGTATACCTACGTAAAGGTGCTTTTCCACCAGAGATGTGATATGCAGCTGCGAAGATGTGAAATCTACGCTACGAAAATATGTGACCGTTTCCACCACTTGTTCTACTCGTAAACTGTGCGAGGAAGATGCGCTATAAAGATGCGCCGCCGCAAAGTAGCTACGCGAGAAAGATGCGCTAGTTACGAGTATGCGATGTATCGATAGCAGGCATCTATAGGACGCATCTATAGTACGCATCCTTCCATATAAAAAACATATCTTAGTTGAATCTGTTTCCACCAGTGTTAAGCTATGTGCACCAATGAATATGATTGGTGCATATCAACGCAGCGTATCACATCTCTGGTGGAAATGCACCCTAATCCAGTTTGCCTAGTCTCTGATAAGATTGGATGTGTGGCCGAAATTCGGTCAAAAGGTTATTATTGCTATAGATATTACACGTGTGGGCCTTCAGTGTTGGCTTGCTGCCAACCTGGGGTGCAGGCATCCACGATTTATTGCGATCCCGGACACTGCGGGGGAGCCATGCGTAACAAATCGCTAGGACAGTGTTGTCACACAACTTCAGGGAAGTTAATTTTAAAATTATCATGAAAACAAAAAACCCGACTGCTTAAGATAAAAACAAGTATTTTCGAACTATTTAGTTTCTTTAAGACAGACCTTGTAACCTTCTTTAGACCTTGTAACCTAAGAAGGTTCTTCTAACCTTCACTATGACCATAGTCGCCGACCTAAAACAGCCGCCAAGTTGCATACAGTTCGAAGAGTCGATGGACATTCGATGCTGGAAGGTGATGGCGACCCCGCACCGGAAAGCGTAGTGTTGGTCGACCCCCTACTTGATGGACCGAGAACATCAAGCGGATTGCGGGGAGCCGCTAGATGCTATCAGCCCGAGAAGTCTATACAAGAGGCCTATGTCTAGCAGCGGACGTCCATCGGCTGATAATGATGATGATCATGACGAACATCAGGTATCGAGCTTAATAACCGAGACCGACGGCTTAATGTGCTCTTCAAAGCAGTTTCTACGAAATATTTTTAAGGACAGAGAAAAGCTCAATGCGTCATAGGTAGGTAGGTAGGTAACCCAACAACTCGTGATCCAAAGCCACATAGACTAACCAGGCACAACAACGAGGCAAAAAAGACCATCGCATCGATTTATCATCGTCATCATCATCATATCACGTCCAATGCAGGACATATTTATGCCTTTTGTAGGAATTTCCAAACAAGGATCCTGAGCTGTAGATCGCAGATTAAATCAAGATAAAAAATGGGATAGAATCTGACCGCCACAACCTTCAAACTAGCAAAGTCAAATCGCTCTTACGTCGAGTCGTTCGAGAAATTATACTAGTAGTAAAGTAACAAATAGAACACTACTTTACGTCTACTGTTACCTCAGACCAATTATAGAAGGACCTGTATCGCACTCATAGTCACGAACAAAATTGTCTGTAATTTTCTGAAGAAAACGAGCTTAGATTTGGTATAAATCTTATACTAAATTAGAAGATTTTTCCCGTTTTTTACACAATTCAATTACACAAAAAGATATTTTTACGGAGCTCTTTAACCGACGAACACGATTAAAACTATTTAACATCGACACTGTATAGACAGTTTCTATAATCACATTAGATCGTTGATCATATACTTTGACAGAAAAATAATGTCTAGCGAGGCAGGTCATATACAATAAATGGTCTGAGACTGTTACAGATATTTTCATGGCCCAGGGGCAACGGAATGTCTGATCTGAATGTACAATTTTCTGAGCGCATTTATTACGTAACATCACACAGCTCCCCGCAGGGAAATAGGTCACAGACAGTAGGTACTTGAAGCTCAAGAACTCACTAGCTCGTCACTAAACTGTCACTCCGGAGGTGTTAACCTAGCAAGGTTACAGGGTGACATGACACGTGACACTTTTATTTTTTTTTTGTCTCTGAATATTATACTTTCTATTTCTAAAAGCGAAAAGTGAAATAAGATATACTTAATTCGGGCCTGTGGGATTTCGGTTCTCTTTCTACAATCGCATACGTTTTGAAAATTTAAAAATGTATGTGAATGACATTTGCTATCGACGGGTCACGTGATCAAGTTATCGATTGGATCTGTCACTCCCATTTCCACAAGCGTTAGCGTTTGTAGAAAGAGAATCGACGTCCACATGGCTAAAGACCCTGATTTGTTAATGTGTGATTTCCCAGCAGCAGAAATCACAGTCTTGGTCGACCCTTCACTAGATGGACTGAGGACATCAAGCGGGTTGCAGGGAACCGCTGGATTTTGGCGGCTCGAACCCGTGGTGTTTGGAAGACCATGCAAGAGGCCATGAGAGCAATGCAAGAGAGTATGTCCAGTAGTACCTAGACATCGATCAGTGTTAGTGATGATGAACTGTAGGCGATAGAACGACAATGGAAAAGGTATATAGTTAGAAATAACGTTGGACGTTGGTTACCCAAGGTGTTGAAATGGCGACCGCGTATTGGAAAGCGCAGTGTTGGTCATGAAAATAGTCGCTGGATGCAGGCGATCCAGAACCTTGACTTTGGAAGTCCCTAGAAAAGGCCCAAGTCGTGGGCGCCCAAGGCAGGGAAGTTCCAACGCATATCTATACTAATATTATAAAGCTGAAGAGTTTGTTTGTTTGAACGCGCTAATCTCTGGAACTACTGGTCCGATTTAAAAAATTATTTCAGTGTTAGATAGCCCATTTATCGAGGAAGGCTATAAGCTATATATTATCCCCGTATTCTTACGGCAACGAGAACCACGCGGGTGAAACCGCGCGGCGTCAGCTAGTGATTGATAATAATAATAATGTTGATTATTAGAATTTGGAACTTAACTAAAGTTGCACAAAAGGCGGGTCATTTAACTAGTTTAACAATGGATAAGATAAATGATATAATAAAACCTATTCATTATTATAATCAATGATCCTGTTTAACCTGATAAAGGCATAATAATTCTGATTGTATAACACGTCAATGCCGTTCGTCTGGTGATAAATGCATGATAATTATACTATGATATGTTTCACTTTTATAATTTATTGTCTTTATCAATATACTGCAGTATTAAAATAGTAACCAGTTAAAACAGGTAAAACTAGCCAATGTTAAATCTATACTAATATTGTAAAGCTGAAGAGTTTGTTTGTTTGCTTGAACGCGTTATCTCAGGAACTACTGATCCAATTTGAAAAATTCTTTCAGTGTTCAATAGCTCATTTATTGAGGAGGGATATAGGCTATATATTATTTTTGTATTAATACGGGAACGGGAACCACGCGGCAGAAACCGCGCGGCGTCAGCTAGTAGTACTAATAAAATGCTAACAACAAAATATGTAAGTCCTACCAAAATTTATGAAATGTTTTATAAAAAAAATATTTTATTTATAAAACACTAGCGGATACCCTGCGGTTTTACTCCCGATCACGTGGGATAATGCCAGCAATTCACCATCCAATCCACCAAAGTCCACGTGTTGGTCTCGATGTGCAGATCGCGAACACCACACGATCACACTTATTAAATGGTGAGTGGCTAGCATAAAATATGACTTATGTTACTCGTTGGTAATGTAGCTTTCCATTGAATAAATATTTTTTAAATTAATTTTAGTGGTTTAAGCGTAAAACCGTAGTACCAAACTAACTCACATTCGGATTTAGGTTTAAGGAAGACAAGAGGAGGGCTGGTAATCTTCCTTTTTTAACCCCTTTCGGCATAAAGGAGACTCATCGGAACTGGATAGAGATAGCAGCAAACGTTTTTTAAGTACCTACCTAATAAGGGCAATTTTTTTATGTAATATAACAGCATTGGTTCTTCGGCAGAAAATCTCGTCACAAAAAGGATTACTACTATTTGGTCCCCTTAATATAATTAAATACTCTTACATTAATTAAGTAGGGATGTATTTTGTAAGTATATTTAAATTTATTTATTAATTTACTTATTTATACATTCATATAAAAACTATTCAACGTACGAGTATCTACATATCACCTCTTAGCGGAACGAAAACAACATACATGTATAAAAAAGGTTAGTACTAAGTCAGCACTCGTGTCGGCGAGTCTTGACCCTCGCGAAAGCAAAAAGTGGAGCGAAGAGCTCTCGTATTTGTCTTTTGATTCAAGTTTCAAGTTATGGCGGCGGCGTCAAGTGGCAAGATTGCTTATTTGGCGATTTTAAGATAATTTATTTGCAAGCAAAATTTTAAAACTTTATCAACCACTAGCAGACGCCGCGCGGTTTCACTTGCGTGGTTCCCGTTCCCGTATGAAAACAGAGATAAAATATAGCCTATAGCACCCGGATGTAGTGTAGCTTCCTAACAGTTAAAGAATTTTTCAAATCGGTTCAGTAGCTTCGGAGCCTATTCAGTGTATAGAAACAAACAATCAAATATTTCCTCTTTATAATATTAGTATCCATTACGGAACACAAATTTTCTAAAATTATTATTTAGCTAGCCCGCCAACCCCCGTAGGAGGAGCGTCGTGGGGCTAAGTTTTTCAGTTGAGGGAGGTCTGGCCCCGTAGTGGGAAGTTAAAATAGGCTGATGATGAAAGGCCTCTTGTATACGCCAAAATACAACGGTCACACGCCGCTACCCTCCAGCGGCTCCCTTGATGTCCTCTCACAATGGGGATCTATCCACACTGCGATTTCCGGTGCGGGGACCATGGTTCCCCCGACCATGGGCTTTTCGTACTATTCCCCCCACCATTTGGACTAAGGACATCAAGCGAGTCACAAGGATTTATTGGATGCAGGCGGCTCAGGATAGTGATGTTTGGAAGTCCCTACAAAAGGCCTATGTCCTGCAGTGGACGTTCATCGGCTGATATGATGATGATGAATCATGCAAGCATACTACCTTAAATGTAGTTTCTTTGTCACGAGAAGAAAGAGAGCGAAAATGACTTTATAGAGGGTAGGTGTTCTACTAAACCGATTTTGAAAAATCTTCAACCAATAGAAAGTGTTTATTAGTGTCATAAGCAATATAGGCCATAAGAGGAGAGAAAGGCCAAAGAAGAGATGGTTGGATTGTGTGAAAGAGGACATGTGTGTATAAGGAGTGGATGATGAGTTGACGAGTAATAGAGATGAATGGAAAAGATTGGCATATTTTTCCGACCCCACTTAAGTGGGATAAGGGTAAGGAGATGATGAAGCCATATTTTATCCCCGTATTCCCATGGGAACGGGAACTACGCGGTTGAAACCACAGGGGCGCCTGCTAATTTTACTATAATTTAATTAAGTGATCATCCATCATGATCGATGGTTTATAGAAGAGACAAAAGTGGTAGTACTGTACGAAACTGTCGCTCATTGTTTTCAATAATCACATGCAAATAATGCAATGAATAAGTAAGATAGTAAAACAGTTCAAGAGGTTAACACGATAAATATGTATGGTGGATTAAATACACCAATTAGTGTGCTTACACACCTGACTCGAACACCGATTGTTGTTATTATATAAACAAGCTCACGTTCAGCTCTCTGTTATCAATATAATGTAGTAGTAGTAGTAGTAGTAGTATTCAACGGCCTCCATGGCGCAGTGGTATGATACAAAAGTGGTATAATATGGTTTACAAGACAGAGGTCTTGGGTTCGATCCCCGGTTGGGCCAATTAAGGTTTTCTTAATTGGTCCAGGTCTGGCTGGTGGGAGGCAAAATTCAAAATGATTTTTTTTCAAGTAGGCTCAGTTTACAAGCACTTTTCACACGTCAGTTGACTATTTGTAAAGATTCTACCACCGGTTCGGAAGACTGGTTCTGCTAAGAAGAAACCGGCAAGAAACTCAACAGTTGCTCTTTTTTAAAAAAATCATACAATATTGTAATTTACAATTGATGACAACATGACAATTTATTATAGTTTTACTTCCTGTGTGAAGGTGGAAGCTGATCCAATGGCCTTCAAACACCTTTGGGCTTTAGCGTTGCGATACGATGTCGTGTAGAAACCGAAAGGGGATTTTCATCCTACTCCTAACAAGTTAGCCCGCTTCCATCTTAGATTGCATCATCACTTACCATCGGGGGAGGTTGTAGTCAAGGGCCAACTTGTAAAGAGCACGTAAGGAGAACTAAAGGACATGGGCTCACCAAAAATTAAATTTTTTTAGGTAGGTACAGAACCCTAAAAAATAAAGGAGTATATTATTTACCATAATATACATATTTATGCTATGGTATGTCCGTGTTTTACAAAAAACCTTGAATTTGATAAAATAAAAATATAATATTATTATACGTGTAGTCAAATAAATATTTCACCATCCAAAAAAAACCTATTTAATTATGTAATCACATTAAGTCAACAATTTAGCGACATTAGAAACATTAATCGCAAAACGTCTCACTGACGTAAGTCCTCCACGTCAATAATTTAGGAATTAAACAACTTAAAAATTATAAAAAAAAGGTATAAGGTATAATGTAAAGTAGTAATAATTGACGAGTCATAGCCCAGTGGATATGACCTCTGCCTCCGATTCCGGAGGTTGTAGCTTCGAATCCAGTCCGGGGCATGCACCTCTAACTTTTCAGTTGTGTGCACTTTAATAAATTAAATATCACGTGTCTCAAACGGTGAAGGAAAAACATCGTGAAGAAACCTGCATACCAGAGAATTTTTAATTCTCTGCATATTATGTGAAGTCTGCCAATCCGCATTAGGCCGGCGTGATGGACTATTGGCCTAACCTCTCATTCTGAGAGGCGACTCGAGCTCAGCAGTGAGCCGAATATGGGTTGATAATGATGAATTGACGAATTAAACAGATGGTCGTAGTGGTGTTTAGTATAAAACCGAAAAGGGTGTGGAATTTCAATTTTCTCCAAACAAGCCCGCTTAGTTAGCCCGCTTCCATCTTAGATTGCATCATCACTAACCAAAAAAAAAAAGAAAAAGGTCCGCTTTAACATCTGAAAATTCCCATAAAAATTGACACGCGGATATTACAGGGGCGCAGGCTTTACCGGTTTTTCGGCAGTAACTCAGAACGTATAATTAAAACGGTATACGAGTATAACTTCCACGGCGCAAGCACGGATGATTTAAACTTGTCCTCGAACCGAAACGGACGAGCTCTGTATCATACGCATGGGTTCTGTATGTTCATTATTCAGCACATGAAGTGATCTCCTTGTTAAAACTGCTTCGTTTGTCCAGGGATTGGCCTATTTAGTTTCGGAACATAGGCTTTATGAGATTACCTACTGAGTTAAAAAAATTGTTCTCATGCCTAGGGTTGCCAGGTCACCGAAATTAAAAGCCGAACAGTCCAGTCCTTTTGGGTAAAAAGGCCCAGACAGCCTACATTATTGAGGATTTTATGTAAAGCCTAACAAAAGCCGGACAAGCCGGACACCGTTTATTTTGGCCGGACACGAAACAGAAAAGCCTACGTCCGGCTTTATCCGGAAACCTGGCTACACTACTCATGCCGGAGTTGGGAAGATGGTGATGTTATACCACTGTGTCTCGGAGTGCTCGTTAAACCGCCAGTCTCGGTTACTATCATTATCATCTGGTCGTTAATGAATTTATCATTATAACCTTAAGCCCGCCATCCCCCATCGGAGCAGGGTGGTGTGCTTAAGGTCAATACCTCGCCCTGTAGTGGGGCGTTAAAATACGTTCCCGCCACGGTAAGAGTTCTACCAGTTTATAATGTTGTACGACGGATCCCTAAAAATTCATGGAAACTGCTCAGTTCACAAATAACTACACATATAATTTTAAAGCACATTATCTTCTTCGATTAAGGTCATTACCAAAACTTGAGAAGAATCGATATGAATACATCATGCCATGTCATCGTTGTTTCGGTCTGTATAAATTCAACTCAAAAAGGTTTTTTACAAAAATTCTCACCCGTGAGAAGAAGTATTTTGTGATTCATGTAAATTGATGAATAATTTTTAAAAACCACACTAACTTTACCAATGTCAGTTTGTTTTGTTTGTGCTTTAACGCCTAATCCACTAAACCAAATTGGTGGTACAAATGATAGGCACTCGAAGCTTATTAGATATGGTAGACAAGCATAGAACAGCAATACAAAGGCTAAGGATGCCTTTGTATTGCTGTTCTACGAGATTCGCACGAGAGCTTTTTTAACGGACGTTCAAAAAGCGTTCAAATACAACAAATGCATTCCCAAGTACGAGTATATGTTCACAGAACAGCGTTTTTCGAGCAGTATTGCATTTTTGGTTGTTGGAAACAGACCTTCATTTAACTTCATACTATATTTGAACGCTTTTTTAACGTCCGTTAAAAAACTCTCGTGCGAATGAGGGCTTACTTGGTGCATATGCAGACAAATCGTACAAAATGTTTTACACTTTTCTAATTCACAAAGCAAAAGCAAAAACAACAAAAAAGGTAGGTACATCATTAGTTACTCTCTGATAATATAGCGTTCCATACAAATCCATATATTCTCATAAGCCGCGTTTTGAAATGGAAAAGTCCATCTGCTTGCGTCATAACTTATTAAATTCAATATAAATCTTCCACTTCGTTATAATCACATAGTGCTAACAAAAAACTCTATTCATAATATTAATTGTGACGTAAGCAAGTCTATGAAATTTAATAATAATTACTGACAGACTACCAACAAAAAACAGGATTTTGTTTTTTTTTATATTTGTAATTAAATATTATTCTACGTCCGGCTATGTTTATATAACAATACACAATATTAAATATTAAAACGATTAAAAATTCTTTATAGTCGTTCAGTAACATACGTATAAGACATCACTAAATCGAGCTTGGACACAGTATACGAAGGCAATCATATGGAAATTAATTATTTTGGATTTAAATTTTGATTGCAAGTTAATATTGTATTGTATTAAGTGTGACAGTCATGCTCAATTCATAAAACGTATTGGAACCGATTAAGGACCTCAACAAGTTAACAAATAAAGACGACAATAGCTCAAACATTTGCATTTAAAATATACAATAATTGAACTTTCGCCGTAAGACGGACATAGAATAAAATAAACAGACACGCGTAACAGTCTACGTATACCTACGTGATATGAAAAGTCAGAACTGTTTATTAGTGTTTTGTGGTTAGTCTATGCGACGAATTTTAGGATCCTGGGTCTGGACTGTTAAAAATGTTCTTTCTTTACAAAATCTCTAAGTAGCAGATTAAAGATGGGACGCTGGTTGGTTTTGCATGTGTCTCGGAAGGCACTTTATATTTGTAAGTAGAGTAATATCTAGACTAATATTATAAATGAAGAGTTAGTTTTCTTGTTTGTTTCATTGAACACGCTAATCTCAGGAACTACTGGTCCGATTTAAAAAATTCTTTCAGTGTTAGATAGCCCATTTATCGAGGAAGGCTATAAGCTATATTATCTCCGTATTCCTGCGGGAACGAGAACCACGCGGGTGAAACCGCGCGGCATCATCTAGTAACTCTATATGTTTAGGTTCACTAACAATACTAACATAATTTTTTAAGATAAAAATTGTTACTAATCTTACTATCTCTTCTAGATTAATTTTCAATTCTATGGTGTAAACCGAATTAAAAAGTTATTTATTTATTTTATTTATTTATCTTGCCAGTCCCGCTTATTATTATTAATACCTGTTCTTAAACGTCGTTACCTAAAACGACCGACCTCCAAAATAAAACCGTATTTGAAAATATGTATTTAACTTAGACGACGTTTGTCACTTCTGGAAATTCAGTTTATGAAACCACGGGAACAATTATTTTTTCCGGAATAAAAAGTAGCCTATGCAGTGTCTGTTTCTTATAATCTATCTCCATTCGAACTTCAGCAAAATCCATTTAGTAATTTCTGCGTGAAAGAATTACAAACTTTCGCGGTTATAATATTTTTATGATTTTGTCATCATCATCATTAACAACCCATATTCGGCTCACTGTTGAGCACGAGTCTCCTCTCATAATGAGAAATTACTCCTTACTCCACCACGCTGTTCCAGTGAGGATTGGCAGGTAGACGTCACACACGTAGAGAATTAAGAAAATTATCAGGTATGCAGGTTTCCTCACGATGTTCTTTCATCGTTTGAGACACGTGATATTTAATTTCTTAAAATGCACTCAACTGAAAAGCGTGAGGTACATGCCCGGAACTAGTTTCGAACTCTCCGAATTGACGGCAGAGGTCATATCCACTGGGCTATCACATCTCTTTAAACAATAAAGTCATCATGTTTTAAATTAAACAAAAGAAAATAATAAAAACTTTAAGACAGCCTCAATTATACACTGAATATTTGATACGATGTTTCCAATTAAACAAAACATTTTATCTTGGCTCCAGTACGAAGTTGTGACGTAACGTCTGGCAATTTGTGGTTCTCAGTTTGATGATAAAGTTGTGCCAACGTTTTTTTAAAATTTATACCAATTGATGACTCTCCAATCGAGATTTCGTTCGAACATATCTGGATATATTCCAAAACATTTCTTTTAATATGTACAAAACTTTTTTGGATAAAATATATTTAGTTAGTTAATTAAAAAGTTTAGTTATATAGGTAAATACATAAAATACATGCCATCAAAAACAACACTTGTAAAATAAACTAATTCTCGCAACTCATTTGATCTACCGTAAAAAGTTGTGAGATCCATGTAACACCAAGTTGGTTACTTTATTCAGTCCGTACTTAGGGGACCTTCTGTCTTAAGTTATTTCGTAATTAGCTAACCTAACAACATCTTACAGTGACCATATATTATATCAATATCAAAAATCTTTTATATTTTAAATAACATAGAAGGGTTCAGGTTTCATCTATACTATATAGATACTTTAACAATATATCAATAGATAAAACCTAAGTACATACAAATAAAATTGAAGTATCTGTCAGTGATTTCAAAACACTAACTGTTTTTTCAAGTACCTAAAGACTACTTAAAACACGATACCAAAACACAGACAAAAAAGCGTCTGTTTGTTTGTCTTGACTAATCTTATGAACGGCTGGACCGATAGTATGGGACTTTCACTGGAGGATAGAAGAGGTTATTTAGCAACATAATAGCTACTTTTTATCCCGAAAAGAAACCATGGTTCTCGTAGTATTTCTGAAAAACTTATTAGCGGGTGTACGCTAGTATATAGTAATAATTAACACATAATATTATTAGTATTTTATTTATTTATCGTATCTTAAACCTTATGTATAACCGAAAATAAAAGGGCAATAGGAAATAAATTAAAAACTGGTTATTTTTATAACTTCGCCTATCTCAATGTAAATAATGGAAACTTTATAATAATGATATAATAGCATTAACATATTATTTATATGCTCTAAGATACCTACATAATTATGTATATAAGGAAAAATATTCATAACAGGAACCACATCCGGGAGTTGTAATGTGACCATATACATAATCTGTTTACCGTAATGTAAATAAAATACGGTTATACGTATCTGATAATTATATTTCATAACATAGTTAAAGATTAATAAAAAAAATACACTTTAAGAAATAAAAAATCGCGACGTATTTTTTTGGTGGCGGATTTTTTTTTAGTTTTCTCATTGACCCAGCAAATGCCTGATGTTTTTTTAATTTTTAATATATTTTAATACGTTTATAGTTTTAATCCCGCAGGAGGCAGGAGGGACGAGCGCGATAGAGATTACCCGTTTTTGGTTGGATTTTACATATACGCATACATTACAGACATATTACATATATGGAGCGTATACCCCTAACGCTGCTTAGGCAAATAAAAAACCAAAAGTAGTAAAAGCATCAGAACACCATTATGCCTTATTTGGCACAACCTTGAAGAAGGATCCAGCTCAGCATCATGCTACATGTACCGAGCAATTATTGGACTTGGAGTACGTCAAAGTAGCTCACTTTTTTCAGTGCAGCAATTAAACTACCGTATAAGGAGCCGTGATAGCCCAGTGGATATGACCTCTGCCTCCGATTCCGGAGGGTGTTCGAATCCGGTCCGGGGCATACACCTCCAACTTTTCAGCTGTGTACATTTTACGAAATTAAATATCACGTGTCCCAAACGGTGAAGAAAAACATCGTGAGGAAACCAGCATACCAGAGAATTTTCTTAATTCTCTGCGTGTGTGAAGTCTGACAATCCGCATTGGGCCAGCGTGGTGGACCTAACCCCTCTCATTCTGAGAGAAGAATCGAGCTCAGCAGTGAGCCGAATATGGGTTGATAATGATGATGATGAAACTACAGGGTGTAGTTTTCGCGACAAGCCTATCCCCTCGTGTGCGGGCCCCCTTATGTACGTACCTAGGCACACAGATGGAGTGGTAGATGCCGTAGTTGAGCAGCACGTGCAGGAACTCGGGCAGCGTGCGACACGCGCCCATTATGCTGAAGGCGGCCAGCGCGCTGTTCCACACGATCAGTGTTCGCCGCAACTCGAACCTGCAGCAAAGACATATATACTAATACTAGCGGACCTGCTCAAGCTTCGCTTTGACTTATTAATTTATTTATTTGCACTTCTTTCCTATCCCTACCTTACACTAACCTACTCCTACCCCTAGCCCTACCCTACCTCTACTCTACCCCTACCCTACCCTACAACTTCCCTACCGCTACCCTACCCCTACCCTATCCCTATACCATAAACCTACCACTACCCTACCCTACCCTACCCCTACAAAAATAAAAAAGTATCCTATGTCCTTTTCCTGGCTCTAAACTACCTCCCTGCCAATTTTCAGCTAAGTCGGTTCAGCCGTTCTTGAGTTATAATTGGAGTAACTAACACGACTTTCTTTTATATATATAGAGAGACAAATAATTAGCAATAAATTAAAATTGCGACTATATATTGAGATTTAAACTATCCTATCTCTCAAGTTGGATCGAACTGCACATGGTGTGCGAATTTTATTATAATCGGTTAAGTGGTTTAGGAGTCCATTGAGGACAAACATTGTGACACGAGATTTATATATATATTAAGACTATAAAGCTGAAGAGTTTGTTTGTTTGAATGCGCTAATATCAGAAACTACAGGTCCGATTTGAAAAATTCTATCAGTTTTAGATAGCCTATTTATCGAGAACAGGAACCGTGCGGGTGAAACCGAGTTGGCAAAGTAACCCCTGTAGAGACATGCGACTAAATGAGTTATCTCGTTCCGAAAAACAGATAAATGTCAACCTATAGCAGCGCAACTGGAAAGATCGTTATCACTTTTATTGCGTTGTGCTGAAAGTTATGGGACTCGGACTACTCCGGCGCCATTGGTCAACATTTTGTCTATTTCTCTTCACGAGATAGTCGCTAATTTGGGACTAACGACATGTTTCGTGACGAAAGAAATACGAATTGCGATGGAATCGAATCTTTCTTCCCATCGCAATATTTCACCGCTATTGGTCGGTCGGTGCAGCTGGTAATGCTATCGTTTCGACGGATAAGCCGTGGGATAGATTCCTAGCTCAATCCAATTTTATATTTTTTTCTTTGGAGTAAGTGTGTTCTAGCGTTTACGAGTATATGGTTTCTTTAGTTGCGGCCACTGGCCGATGTCGCCTAGTGAGTGAGCTGCCTTAGACTACAAATCCCCTCTTCTATAAGACTTAACCCAGCCAAACGCCTTGTGAACTGTCCCCCTCATTCGCACGAGAGTTTTTTAACGAATGTTAAAAAAACGTTCAAATATAGTATGAAGTTAAATGCAGGTCTATTTCCAACGACCAAAATTGAAAATGCAACACTGCTCGAAAAAAGCGTGTTATAAAAACGCTATCGTGTGAACATTTACTTGGGATTGCATTTGTTGTATTTGTACGCTTTTTTTAACGTCCGTTAAAAAAACTCTCGTGCGGACAATGGCTTAAAAAATGGAATGATGTTTATGGAGTTACAAGGCGTCTTTTAATTACAATTTAAACGTACTACTTGTATTACTTATAATTAGACGTTCACATAATAATTTACAGTTACAATTACCGTTTGAGACGGAAGGGACAAATTGTATTTTACTTTAACATTGTATATTTAAGAATAAATGATTGTTTCAGACACTGTATTTATATGATGAGCTGTAAATAATTATAAGACTAGCAAACGCCCGCGACTTTGTATGCGTGAAATTAAGTTTTTTAACCCATGCCGTAGACAAACAAGCAGACAGACCAACAAACATTTCAAAAAGTTTATGTTTTAATATCATGTAAATAATGATACGCACTTGAGAAAACACAGTTATTTTAAAATCATAAACAGACATTTCAATTACTATACTGTAGGAAATAGTAGTCTGAAACGGATATGACGTCGCTCGTCGCTGTTGGTTCGTGCCGACGCTAGGTGGCGCGACTTGTTTCCGTAAAGAGTAGGGATTTAGAGAGGGGTAGCGATCGGTTAGCGGGAACGACTTGCGATATAAAGCGCTCGTCGTACGGTGGGCTTCACTACCCTCATGGAGACCCGTGAGGGTCAACATTTGTTGTTGTGTAATTCTTTATGGGTTACTTGGGATAGGCGGGGAGAGTGACTTGAGTGGAAAAGGGGAGTGTGTTAACAGTCAAAGGCGCCTTTAACCCTACACATAACGTTCACAAGTGCGTGACACCACTCAAGGTCATTCTCTGCCATTCTATTCTTATTTTGGTTACAGTTTGATTTGTTAATTAAGTTGTCCTGACAAATGTTGTGAATCATAACCGTTGTTAAACATTGGTTTTCTTTTTTTTTAAATCCACTTTTGAAGCCTGCAGAAAATACATATATATGTAATCACGTGCTTTTAATACGAGTACACTTATGTATTAAAAAAACACACGACACGTGGACTAAGCTTACACAATAGACATGCTACAAATATAAACGAAACATCTTCGAATAGAGATAAAAAATCTTCACAATTGAGAATATTACTCGTACTTCGTAGTAAAAACTTTGTAGTGAGCTATTAAAAGGGATACCGTAATTAATAGCTATTATTTAACAAAAAAATATATAAGCCAGCTAACACTACAATGGATATTATTTAACAAAAAAAAAATATAAGCCAGCTAACACTACAATGGCTATTATTTAACAAAAAAAACATAAGTTAATTAACACTACAATGTTTATGGATCTGGTACTAGGTACCAGTCGACCACTTGCATTCGTTCGTAGGTAAAGATTTCGTCAGTTGATTTAAGAAACCCGGACAAGTGCGAGCCGGTCTCCCCGCCCAAAATTTCGTACATATCATTCATTCTACGTCATATTGAAAACTAATGGGGGTGATGACTAGGTTTGAATATATATTTTTACGAGACATTCCGGTAAATAAGGTAAATATTAACCAATTAATATGTAAATAAATAAATTAATTAAACAAATAAAAAACCCGACTACATAAATGATACAAAAACTGAAAAAAACTGTAGAAAGCAATTAGAAAACAGTCGGAACCTATTATATTGAATAGAATGATTTTCGTCTACATTTTTTAATAGGTCCCGACTGTTTTCTAATTGCTTTCTACACGTCTGGACTCAGCTTGTTTTTTTTTCTTTTCAGTTTTTGTATCATTTATGCAGTCGGGTTTTTTATTTGTTTAATTAATTTATTTATTTCACACTTTTTAGTTAAGATAGATGGTGAATTTCGGATTTATTTATTACGTTTGTTACATGTTACAAAGTACGATAATGTACGTCCAACCGAAGTTAAGTAAATATGTAAAAAAAATCTACGGAACCCACGGTGGGTGAATCCGACTCGCACTTGTCCAATTTTTATAATCAATATAAAATTTAGTCTATTTTAGGTGTTCTAAAACTTCACTTCATAAACCTCGCACCCATAGTCATCCGCCTCGCGTATATTGTTAGATAATTAATAAATAACGTTTTTCTAATTGTAGTTTTTTTAACATGGCCATGATATACCATTTTGAAATCCTCTCAAAAAGCCCTTGAATTTGATATCCATGTTGCAATATTCAAAAAAAAATTGTTTGTCTTGTTGGTATTTTTTAAATTTCACCTATCTAAGAACACTTGGGTTATTAAGACTAATCTAACGATATCTTAATTACGGAAATCCGTCCAGCGGTTTGGAAGATATGAGGTAATAAAGAATATTACATACATACCCTTCTTGCAGTCGGGTAAAAACGAAGATTGACTGGACGTTTGCAATATAAATAAGATAATTAAATTAATATTGTAATTAGATAAAAATTCATAAATCTTTAGCTTCCTTACATTAAACGTGACATTTTTCAATACAATCATGAACTATAAACGTAAACGCATATTTGTATTTGTAATTTTGTTTGAACGCTCATACAAGTCTAACGATCAACGAATGAATGAATTAATCAATTCGTGCCATTTTTTATGGGGCGTTTTTCAGAGATTCGTGGCAGTATCGCAAATCAGTTAAATCCCTATAGCTCCGAAAGTAATGATCGCTGACAAAATTGCTTTACTATTAGCATACTCCTAATTTATATACAATTTAAAAAACTGTCATCATCCCTATAAAGCGATCGTACTCTTCTCCGAGAGGTGGTGGTTCGATCCCCGCCTGCTGGTTTATTGTCTTGCACATTTCACTTTCACACAATCTTAGAGTTAATTTATACAAACACAAGTTTTATTCATAACAGGATATACATGTCAATAAGTACAGTTTCAATTAGTTCATGTTCTACGTATTGCTTTTAGCATTAACTGCTATGTCAACTT
Source organism: Bicyclus anynana (assembly GCF_947172395.1). Classification (NCBI taxonomy): domain Eukaryota; kingdom Metazoa; phylum Arthropoda; class Insecta; order Lepidoptera; family Nymphalidae; genus Bicyclus; species Bicyclus anynana. Next base: position 1,334,374 of record NC_069089.1, on the reverse strand, counting down.
TATCAATTCTATGTTCCAGCTATTTGTAATGATGACAATTCTAACGACTATACCTGCGACTATATGCAAGTGCCTTTTTGTACTTTACTTGTTCATTTTATTTATTAAAAATACAAAGGAAATGGTCCAAAATTGTATGGAGCCCAGGATCAGTCATTGTACCCTAGCAGAAATAAAAGAAGATATTTTTTAACTATTTTTGGTTATACAAATCTACGAATTCACTTTAATTCTTTTAAATAATATTCATTATCTCCCAAGAAATGCAACATTGATAAGGGTAATAATGGCGGATAGATGACGTTTTCAATGCAGTAATCGATTTGACGTTTGCTGTCAATTGTCATATTGTCATAGTTGCTCAATGGGCGCCATCTTGATATAAATCAAAGACTTGGGTTTTTGTTTTATTTATTTCTTTTTATTTAGTTAGATTTATTCACTTTAATAAATTTAATTTTTTTAATTTTTTAATTTAAAAAATCCTTGTATTTTGTAAATTTTAATGATACGGGGTACAAAAGTGGACCTGAAATGGACCATCTCCTTTACATATACATGTAAATTACACGGAAAACCACAAGAATCACTGAGATTTGACGTTACTGTCCATCTGCAACTAAACGACAGCCTCCGTGGCGCAGTGGTATGTGCGGTGGATTTACAAGACAGAGGTCCTGGGTTCGATCCCCGGCTGGACCGATTGAGGTTTTCTTAATTGGTCTAGGTCGGGCTGGTGAGAGGCTTCGGCCGTGGCTAGTTACCACCCTACATGCAAAGACGTACCCCCAAGCGATTTAGCGTTTCGGTACGATGCCGTGTAGAAACCGAAAGGAATGTGGATTGTATTCCTACTCCTAACAAGTTAGCCTGCTACCATCTTAGATAACATCATCACTTACCATCAAGTGAGATTGTGGTCAAGGACTAACTTGTAAAGAATAAAAAAAAACTTAAAAAATAACTTAATTCATAACATTTTAGACCTTTATTACACTAAATTAAACGTATACTCGTATTAGCAGATGCCCGCGACTTCGTCTGCGTGTTCCGATGCGATGCGTACGATTCATACGATGCGGAGTGGACGCCTACCATTATTAGAAACAACACTGGACAGTGGACACTGGACATGTTATATATCTAAAGAGTATATAAAACTACGCGTACGTAAGTGCCTTTAGTTTTTCAGCGACATTGACCTTTGATGTTTGCTTCCTAGCAGCAAACACACGTTGTGTGTTTTTGATACTATATGAGTACATATTGACTTTTTTGCACTATTGGATCTGGGTTTTACCTACAATAACAACATTAATTGTATTTCTATTTTCTCGAACTCATCAAATATTGTCTTGGAAAAACCCCAATATTATTATTTATTACGATTAAGAAAAACCAGCATCTCTCTCTCACTAGCATTCGCGCAATAGTGGTAGAACCAACGGTATTTTATACTATACTAGCCGACGCCCGCGACTTCGTCCGCGTGAAACTCGATGTAAACTTTCAACTACCCCTATCCTACCCCGACCCTACATTGATTTTGTTGAGTTTTTACACCTTGTGTCTAAAAAACCCAAATATTTTATGGAACCCTATTTTTTTCCAAAATAAAATTTAGCCTATGTTACTTGTGGATAATGTAGCTTGCAAATGGTGAAAGAATTTATAAAAACGGTCTAATAGTTTTTGAGCCTATTCATTACAATCAAACAAACAAACATACAAACAAAGTTTTCCTCTTTATAATATTAGTATAGATATATTTTACGTGAATAAAAAATCACCGCAAAAAGTGATCCGAATTTAGCTACTCCACTGAGTTGTTTACTTACATTATATATTTATTTATATATGTATAGATTATACACTTCCTGAACACAAACTCGACATTGGCAACTATATGGTATTATTTGTTTAATTAACTTTCGCTGTTTACTATGCGACTAAATGAAACTAACACAATTAGCCACTTTTGTGCGCCTCAGTTTTGACGCATTAGTGACATGTACATTAGTATAAAATCTTTCAGATGAACTCTGTATGACGGAGAAAGTGATATACTGCTTTGGTTATTTCTCCTTCTGATTCGGTCTGAATTCTATGGGTTTTTTTATTTATTTCCAAGTTACCTACTCCTTAACTGCGACCAGTGGCGTACACTTCATACAAGCATTAAAGCACTGCATACCCTAACAAATGTTTTGTTAATACTTATCCAATGCATTTTTTTCCCAGTTTGTTTAAATTGTCTTACTAGTGCATACTTTGATTAATAACCTTATGCACGTCGCTGACTATGACCTGACCTGATGACAAGTGACGATGCAGTCGGGCTAACTTGGAAGAGATATCAGATAACCAAGTTCCATCGCAAGAAAGAAAGATAAAACCAATAGCAACTAATTGAAAATATCACTTGACAATCTTTTTCTCAGCGATGGGACGAAAGAAAGAACAATATTTTAGATTATTCGCTTTATTTTCGACAATTGTCTTTCTCTTTTCTTGACATAGGTACGCCTACTAGTAGGCTTACTACTTTTCTACTATTAAAAAAATTGATTTGTAAAAACCTCAACACAATCTTCGATCAATAGGGCCACGTGACTCGGGTATTAAATTACTCTAATAAAAAATACGTGAGTCTCAACGCGAATTTATTATTAAAAACGGCTACTCACGACTGGTTCTACATTAAAAAGAACATATAAAAAGCTATTATAACAATACTCGTATTATTGAAAAAATAATGATAATAATTACTCTTGAATTTATAGAATGTGTATTATCTATACTAATATTATAAAGCTGAAGAGTTTGTTTGTTAGTTTGTTTGATTAAACGAGCTAATCTCAGAAACTACTGGTCCGATTTGAAAAATTCTTTCAATGTTAAATAGCCCATTTATCGATGAAGGCTATAGGCTATATTTTATCTCCCTATTCCTACAGGAACGGGAATCATGCGGGTGAAACCGCGCGGCGTCAGCTAGTGGCGGATATGGGATGCAGCAGGTTTGTAAGCACTATGCAGGTTAGCTCAATGTAACTTTTTGATATTTTCAACCAGCCAGACCTGGACCAATTAAGAAATTCTCAATCGGCCCAGCCGGGGATCGAACCCAGGACCTCCGTTTTGTAAATCCACCGCGCATATCACTGCGCCACGGAGGTCGTATTCGATTCTTCGTCATTCTTGGATTCTTCGGATCTTGCTCTATACCACAGTATACAATTTTTTACTGTGTCTATACCTATTCAGTACTCGTGCTACAATGTATGGCACACTTCGGGTGCCGATATGTACGTCACTTGTGTAATTTTAGAGCGATGTGATGCAACAGCGAGATGGATTGGCGCGCGGATATCGATAAACACAAATATCGTGTACATGCCGATTAGAGAAACTATCGGGAAAACTGTATCAGAATCGCACAAACAATAATACAAGCGGACACAAGTTAATCTATCTCCGTTCCGAAGGAGACACCCAGAAACTTATACGAATGATACAGAGCTGAAAATGTACCATAAATTAGGACAATCAAGGAGGACTCATGTTTGCCTAATCAGTTAAACTTGTTACAAGTGGGCAATAATTCTGCAATAAAATAATTGACATACAATTCATTGCATTATTTATGTCTAGCTAACAGGCGACGGTTTTAATAAGGATTTGACACTAACTTGACACATTTAATCAAAATATGATATTAATGATAGTTGACAATGACATCTCATTCATTGTTTGACTTTGACGTTGGCAGTCCACGTTGCACAAAGGAAACTGACAGTCAGTGAGATACGCATCAAATCACTACAATATGTGTAAAAATAATTAAATTAGCCTATTTAGCCGAAATAATATCGCCAACAGGGAAAATTTCCTGTTGGCGATATTATTGGAGTAATCTAGTAAAATATACAAGATTTTTAGTCAATCTTGAAAAAAATCAATTTCTGTATCATTCATCCAAAGACACCTGTTTTTGTTTGGCAAAAGTTAGTATCCATACATCCATTCCACACAAACTTTCGCGTTTGTAATATTAGTGTAAACAGGAAAAGGAAAAAAATATCCAAACAAATATATCTACAACATTGAAACAACGAAAGCTAAATAATAACTTTTAATTAATACACAAACTATATACGGACGACAGTAGGTTATCGCGTTGGTCAAAATTACAAAAACATATCTCTACAAAAATAATCAAAGGTTTGCGATTGGATCGCAATAAGCAATAAGAAAGTATCAAAAATAACAAGAAACAAAAATAATAGAAAGTACATAATAGATTTATTATTAAAATACATCTCCAGCTACATAACCCGAGACACCGAATATTGTTCCAAAAGTAGGTCGCCCAAACCGTCTAAGTAAGCTATTACGAAAGATAAAACCAAGATATACAATAACTTTTCTCAATTTTCCACCGTCTGCGGAGAGATCGATACACACAAAACCTACATCTCAGCAGAAGATAGTCCCCTACAAAGTCAAAGTACTTAACCTAGATATATTTTGTAGCTATCTTTTCCGGCTGGCATAGATTTAATACCTAACAAAATTATTTTCGTCCGTGATAGCCCAATGGATATGATCTCTGCCTCTGATTCCGGAGGGTGTGGGTTCAAATCCTGTCCGGGGCATGCACCTCCAACTTTTCAATTGTGTGCATTTTAAGAAAGTAAATATCTGTCCGTGTCTCAAACGGTGAAGGAAAACATCGTGAGGAAACCTGCATACCAGACAATTTTCTTAATTCTCTGCGTGTGTGAAGTCTGCCAATGCGCATTAGGCCAGCGTGGTGGACTATTGGCCTAACCCCTCTCATTCTGAGAGGAGACTCGAGCTCAGCAGTGAGCCGAATATGGGTTGATCATGATGATGATGAGAATTATTTTGCTACCTAAAATAATTAACTATGAAGACTAAACATTAAAGTGTGTTATAATAAAAATATATCCTAAATGCTGATATTGTTGATCTTAATTATTAAGTGAAAACAAAATTACCTGATTGAGTCGCATATAGATAAGACGTAGGTATAAATGATATTTAAGGTGTGCGTTTTCATTATCAGCTTATTCTGTTATTACAAAAGGAAACAACATGCGATTTCCTGTGGCTACGGTTATTCTTATAGAAAATAACTTAACTTTCAGTTTAACAAACAATTCATAAATTTTCAATTTCTTCCACTTTTATTCTTCAATGAGAGCTCAATGACGATGGAGTTTTTGGATCTTGGACCCTCTGCTACCTCCTAAAGTCCAACTCCATAGTTACTTACCCCGCACGTATTATAAGAGCAGAGTTTGATAAACTTTCAGCTAAACTAATATGTTCCCGACCGAATTGTTCTTCTTTGTGTTTTTCTTTTGGTCACGGCGGCCAATCTCATGATGCGAGTGACTACGCAAGCACAGGTGCACTCTCTTTTCCCTCACTCTCATAGTCAGGTGGGACGGCAGACCGACACGACCGGTGAAAGACCGACGGCTTTACGTTCTCTCCGAGGCACGGGGGAGTGCCAACACCGTCAACTTCCCAACTCCAGGCTGCTATTCGGAAATTTCAGTCATACTGTTACTGTATACTGAAGTATTTTGGCTGGTGGGAGGCTTCGGCCGTGGCTAGTTACCACCCTCCCGACAAAGACGTATCGCCAAGCGATTTAGCTCCGGTATCGTGTAGAAACCGACAGGAGTGTGGATTTTCATCCTCCTTTTAAGAAGTTAGCCCGCTTCCATCTTAGATTGCATCATCACTTAACATTACGTGAGATTGTAGTCAAGGGCTAACTAGTAAAGAATAAAAAATTAAAAAAAAGTAGTAATAGGTAGTTACATGTGCTTCTATACTAATATTATGAGGTAAAAGTTTGTAGTATTGTATGGGGTAATCTCTGGACCTACTGAATCGATTTTACCACTTACCACTAAAAAGCCATGTTATTTGTGAGTGTCATAGGCTATATTTTAACCCCATATTGTCACGGGAACGGAAACTACGCGGGCGAAACCGCGAGGCATCGGCTAATTTGAAATAAAGCTATGTGCCAATAGTTTCACTAACAGCTGTACCCTTCAAACTACAGTATCTACAACCTACAGCAAAACAAGTGGCAAGAGTATGCTTGGTGTAAGGCAGTTCTTCGTTCTAATGGCAGGCGTCCACTGATCCGCATCGTACCTATGTATCGGATGCATCGCAACAAACGAATTTTTCATTTTACAGTAAATAAAATCCGTTCGATGCGATCAGTAGGTACGATGCGGATCAGTGGACGCACTTGCAAATTTCTATGCAAAGAATACTAAACTCTGTTTGATGCGATGCGTCCGATACGTACGATGCGGATCAGTGGACGCCTTTCATCAGAGGGAAGTCTGTAGCGCTGTTCCGTAAAAAGTTTTTTAAACTCTACAGTATTAATCTCGATTTCGTCTCTATCTATAGATAAAGAGAGATAGAGACGAGAAAGACGATTTCAAGCTCATACTCGTGTTATAAAATAGCGCTCCTGAGCTGATTCGTTCTTAATGATCATATAGGACTACCGTATTTCATCCCTTTTATATGTATGTACTTAAAAATATATATATTTTTTATTTGTTTGCCTTGTTTGTGGCACAACTCGACGGGAGAAAGAGTACCTTATGTAACTTTACCTATTGTAATAAATAATAATCGATTCTCGTGGCAGAAAAACTTTGTGACTTCAATAAAAAGCTCATAAAACTGTTATACAACCGCGATTGTAGCAGATCATAAATCATAATAATTATACATTAAATGTTTGAATGTCACTACTAACTTAAAAATAATTACTTAACGTTAATGTTGATTAAAAATAATTACTTAACGATGTTTTCCTACACCGATTGAGGCACGTGATATTTAATTTCTTAAAATTCACACAACTAAAAAGTTGGAGGTGCTTACCCCGGACCGTATTCGAACACACACCATCCGGAATCTGAGGCAGAGGTCATATCCACTGGGCTATCACGGCTCCGCATTCGGCATTGGTTCATCGTATCCAATGTCGAACGATTGCGACCATGAAGTCATTGGAACGACGAATGATCATCAATCATCAAAAACGTAATATTGTAATCAGTATACAAGAGAAGTTTGTTTCCTTATATCACACGTTCGCAACAGGTTTTCGCGCGTGTATAATCACCGGACACATTTACGCAATCAACCTGTTGACAACGGTTTTTTTACGTGCGCCGATACAAGACACTGTATCGAAATACGCAATTGTTGTTTTCGAATAATAATGCGAGGGAAATGTCCATTTCCTCACATAATTTATCATTACCATTATTAACAGGCTAGTTGACACTTTATTTTTCATGGTCTTAAATTGTTCATTATCGTTCTACTAGATAGAACAAAAAATCATATTATTTCGAGACTTGATTACATAAAAAATTTAATTTTTAAATATTTTATTTATACGAGCCAAAACGCCTATCGGTTATGATGATCTATATTTCAACTGTTTCATGACGTCACTATAATAAATCCCTTACTAACGGAGTTTATTTTCACAAGTAGTTTAGTATATCAAGTAACATTATGACGTCACAACATGGACGACAGCGTTTACTGCGCCAGAAAGCTAGACAATTCACCCGTCTTGTGGCGCTAACATGCGACCTTCTTCACACACGCAAAGAATTAAGAAAATTCTCTGGTATGCAGGTTTCATCACGTTTTCCTTAACTGAAAAGTTGTGAGGTGCTTGCCTCGGACCGGATTCGAACGCACCGCCCTCTGAAATCGAAGAAGGTCATATCCACTGGGCTATCACGTACACTAAGTATTATTAACAAAATGTTCAAACAATGAAGTTACGTCCCGTGTAGCAAGAACAAGAGAAACTAGATTCGCTACCAGTTTATATACAACAGTAGTGATTACTACTGGAACTGTCAGGGCTCAAATGGTAAGGTCAACTATAGTGTCACATGGATCATGGCGAATCATTAAAAAACTCGTTATAAAATAAGTATATAGTCACTAACTATTTCCTGTTCTACATATTTTATTATAGGACTAGAAGTTTCCTTATAAAACAGAATATATTTAAGTATGTCGGAATGTCCGGTCATTACGATGTTTGGATGTAAAATTAAAATTTAACTTAGATTAGATCAGTGGAGTATCTTTATTTACAAGTTAACCCTTGACTACAATCTCACCTGATGGTGAGTGATGATCACACTAAAGGCGAAAGTTCTTTTACGCTGCGGCTACTGAAGCGATTTGGCTGAAATTTGGAATGGAAATAGATTTTACTATGGATTAACACATAGGCTACTTTTCATCGCGGAAAAAACTATAGTTCCAGCGGGATTTGTGAAAAACTGAATCCACGCGAACGCGCTAGTGCAATCTAAATGGATGTAGATATAAAAAGTAGTATGGAGATAACCTTTTACTAACTATGAGCCTCATAAGAAGGCTCAGAGTCACACAGCGGGCGATGGAACGAACTATGCTCGGAGTATCTCTGCGTGAATTAATCATTGAAACTAGAAGATCCGTAGAAGAACCGAAGTGGCCGACATAGCTCAACGTGTCGCGAAGCTGAAGTGGCAATGGGCGGGGCACATAGTTTGAAGAGCCGAGGGACGTTGGGGTCGCAAGGAGCTGGAATGGCGATCCCGCACCAGAAAGCGCAGTGTTTCGCAGGTATTCGTTGGATGCAGGACAGTGATATTTGGTAGTCCCTACAAAAGGCATTTATGTCCTGCAGTGGACGTCCATCGGCTGATATAATGATGATGAACTCACATCTTACGTCACAAATTAACGATTCCAACAACCAATTGATTACCAAATATGTTTAAGCTCCATATACCGGCCTGCTGGCCTATTCACTATTTTGTTCTTTATTATCAACCTATTAAAATAAACATCAAATCAATTGACAAAATGTCATTTATCTACTATATGATATCCACCAGTAAGCACTAGATGATATTTTTACATAGAATCTCAATTTCGTATATGTCAACTAGTGTAATAATAATAATAATAATAAAAATCCTTTATTCAGCTAAAAAATACAAATTAAAAAAGAAGAAGAAATTACAAACTAATACTAACAGAGCTTACAAACTACTTAAAGATACCTACTTAAATTACAAAGTTCCTCTGTCTGTGCTTAGTATAATAATATAATAAAGAAATTCAGCTGAAAGGGGCGCTGCCTCAGCTCGATACTACAGTTGAGAGCTGTAGTGCTGATTTTCAGTGTACGTCAACGTTAGCTGTCTTTTAAGAACTACGGACAGACACACAAACAAAGCAAGCAAACTTAAAGCACCCCCCTTTTTGCGTCGGGAGGTTAGAAATCAGACTGACAGAAATTTTCGATACAACTATTTTACTCGTAATTTTTGCTGTTTCATTTAGCATAGTCACTGCAAAGTTCCCTCTTCCATTACAATTTTTTTTTGACATCCGCGTCTCTCTCAGACGTATCCGACAAAGTCTAACGCGCTTTGATGTTCGTCTAAAAGCCGACACACGTTGCATGTCGTGCCAATTATTTTTAAAAGCCATCAGTATAATTAATAAGTATTTTTGTAATGCGCATATTACTTTTGCAATACTTTTTTTTTAAATAATCAATGTTGCAGTTTCGCTGAGATATATGTTTTAGAAAATGGAAAAATATTCAATATGTACACTGAAAGTCGTGATTTTTTATCGTACAAACCTATTATTTTTGACATAAATTTATATTTTTTATTGCAGCGTGTTTGATTTATTTCACAGTTCGTATTAGGTAATACAAATGATATACATTATCATTCCAAATGCAATCAATCATTATATTAGTTGATATAATTTAAGATATGTATTAAATGTTATGACAAGTTTTTAAAACATACGACTATAACCACAGAATACATAGCATGTATACAATATATACTATTATTATAAAGCTGAAGAGTTTGTTTGTTTGGTTGATTGAACGCGCTAATATCAGGAACTACTGGTCCGATTTGAAAAATTCTTTCAGTGTTAGATAGCCCATTTATCGAGGAAGACTATAGGCTATATATTATCCCCGAATTCTTACGGGAACAGGAACCAAGCGGGTGAAACCGCGATTAAGGAGGTCTAAGGGCGGACGAATTCGCGGGCATCCGCTTGTAATAAATATACTTCGGTGGGCGAATCCTACTTGCACGTCTTGTCTGTTTTTTTGTCATTTTGCATAGCTTTCCGAAAGCTAATGTTCAATACTTCCATAATCTTGTTGTTATTAAGGGTGACCAAGCAATTTGTTGTATTAGGAAATGTACTAGTAAAATTATAAAGATAATGAAAAATTATCTTCATAATTTTACAAGTACATTTCATAACATTACATTTTTGTACAATTTTTAAGAAATTAAATATCACGTGTCTCAAACGGTGAAAAGTTTCTTAATGCTCTACGTGTGTGAAGTCTGGCAATCCGCATTGGGCCAGCATGGTAAACTCGTGCTCAACAGTGTGCCGGGTTGTTGATAATAATATAATTGTGTACGTATATCCATAATATACACTAGGTGACGCCGCGCAGTTTCAGCAGCCCATAGCCTTCCTCGATAAATTGGCTATCTAACACTAAAAGAATTTTTCAAATCTGACCAGTAGTTCCTCGGATTGCGCGTTCAAGTAAACAAACAAAGTCTTCAGCTTTATAATATTAGTATCATCATTATCAACCCATATACGGCTCACTGTCAAGTCAAGTCTCCTATCAGAATGAGAGGGGTTAGGTTAGAGGGAATAGTCCACCACGCTGGTCCAATGACCAAAAACTTCACACATGCAGAGAATTAAGAAAAAAAATCTGATATGCAGGTTTCCTCACAATGTTTGAGACACGTGATATTTAATTTCTTAAAATGCACACAACTGAAAAGTTGGAGGTGCATGCCCCGGAACAGATTCGAACCCACACCCCCCGGAATTGGAGGCAGAGGTCATATCCACTGGGCTATCACGGCACTTTTAGTATAGATATTTGAAATTAAGTTGGTCTGCAAAGAAATGTCCCGTTGGCCAGCGCAGTGATGGTGACCCTACCACAGCTAGGCATTGGCACAGCATTGGGAAGGCGGTAAGGTTGCGGCGAGGCCAGCGGATCGCGAGCTGCGGCCGTTAACCCGCCGATACCGTAATATTATACCTAATCACTTCCAACACTACGTTTCTTTATCAGCAAATATAATTAAATATAAGCTTACTAGCGGACGCCCGCGACTTCGTCCGCGTAAAAATTGATGTAAACTTCTCTACCTCTACCTTACCCTGCTCGTAAACCTACCCAACCCTACCCTACCCTACCCTACCCCTACCTTACTCCTACCCTACCGCTAACGCTATCCCTTCCCTCCCCCCACCTTACCCTACCCTAACCCTACCCATAACCTATCCATACCCTATCCTACCCTACCCCTAATGTACCCCTACCCTACCCCTACCTTACTCCTACCCTACCACTAACCCTAACCCTTCCCTACCCCTACCTTATCCCTACCCTAACCCTACCCTACCCGTATCCTACCCCTACCCTACCCGTACCCTACCCCTACCCTACCCGTACCCTATCCCCACCCTACCCTACCCTATACGTTCCATGTCCTTCCCCTACCTCTACCTTGCCCCTACCCTACACTACCCCTACCTTATCCGTACCCTACCCTACCCTACCCTACACTTTCCCTAAATTACCCCTACCCTACCTCTATCCTATCCCTACCCTCAGCAAAATTGGTCCAGCCTTTTGTGCGTGGTGCTATGACCAAAAGACTAATTTCCCAAGCGACTTCTATGCTAATACTATAAAGAGGTAAAGTTTGTGTGGTTGTCGGTGGTAATCTCTGGATCTACTGGACCGATTTGGAAAATTCTTTTACCAATAGAAAGCTACATTATTTGCGAGTGTCATAGGCTATGTTTGGTCCTCATATTCATACGGGAACGGGAACCACGTAATTGAAACCGCGGGGCGTCATATAGCGGCATTTCTGCGACTTTCAGAAATTTTGTATTATCTCCGAAACTATATAACTAATTAACATACTGTAAAGGGCAAATCTTATCTCTATAATATCCTTGTGATTATTAAATCATTTATTTTGATAAGGATTTAAGTTAGTTGTGTAAATAATGACGTAAACCTTAGTTTAAAATTTAAGTAATTTATTAAAGTACTAAAGGTACTATATCTGCTAAAATATAAAAGATAGATATATGGTGTCGCGGACTTTTTTGTAGAACTTTTAAAGGTTCAAAAAGCCTCCATACATTTATTTCAGTTATACGCAATGGTTGAGGCAGCGCATGCGAATAAGTAAGTTTTTCGGTCTGACCTGTAAGAGAAAACCCGCGATATCTCAGTAGTTATATATGATAGAAATATAAAATATAGCCTATAGCACTCCCCGATAACGTAGCATTCTACTGGTGAAAGAATTTTTAAAATCGGTCCAGTAGTTCCGAAGATTACCCCATTTCAAAAAATTGTTACAAACTTACAAACTTACAAACTTTACCTCTTTATAATATTAGTATAGATTATTTTAGGAAAACATTTAATAAGTCCATCGGCTCTTCGAACTATGTGCCCCGCCCATTGCCACTTCAGCTTCGCAATTCGGTGACTTTGGTTCTTCTTGGCGACCCCGCACTAGTAAGCACAGTGTTGGCCAATCCCCCACCAGGTGGACTGACGACATCAAGCGAGTCGCAGGGATTAGCTGGATACAGGTGGCTCAGTATCGTGATGTTTGGAAGGCACAACAAAAGGCCTATGTCCTGCAGTGGACGTCCATCGGCTGGTATGATGACGATGATGATTTAATAAGTATCCATATTGATTGTTTGTTTCTTACAAATAGGCTCCAAAACTACTGAACTGATCAAAGAATTCTTTCACTAATGGAATGACTAAACATCATCAGCGACTAACATAGTTTTTTTTATTTTAAGCCATGATTTTTCGGATTTAAATAATCCGAAAAATCATGGCTTAAAGCCTTGTCCGTTAGCCTGTGTAATGTCGTACACACTTAGAATATACTGGGGTGCGATTCCACTATTTTACACTTGTCGATGAAATTTTCGCCTGCAACACGTCTTATTAGACTTTGAACTTTATGTTTATAGGATACCAAAATTAAAATGTCACTAACAACGAAGTTGCCATGGAAACCAACGATGTTACAGCGCTGTAATTTTGTAGAATGCAGGGGCTAGTACCTATTTAAAAAACTTGCCGTATATTTCTTTAAATAAAAACCTAAGCTAAATCTTATTGGATTTTCAAGCCTGATAAGCAAATCTATACATATTTCAATTATTTTAGTAATTTCTATAATAAGCACATATTTAATGTACATCAAAATAAATACAATTGTACATAAGATTTCGGCAAAGTCACGACTTTTAATTAACAGTGTTATCCATGGACAGCGCTTAACGTTATCGTTCCTTGTTACGTCCTCGGATAGAAGACGAATGTTACGAGATAAAAACAATAATTAAATCTAATAAAAGGATTTACAGGTTTATGACTTTTTTATCTTCTTACATCTTTATGATACCAAGCTTAAAAAATGTATTTATGAATCGCCTTTTTAAAGACGTTTTCAAGTAATTAAACAACTGGACGCCCGAAACTACGTGTCCTTCACAATTCCCACGGGTACGTAGATTTTTCCAGGCTTAAAAGTAGTTTATGTGTAATTTCAGAAGTAATCTATCCTCATTCCAAATTTCAGCCAAATCCATTCAGTAGGTTTTGCATGAAGGAGTTATAACAGTAAGTAAGTGTGGAGCAATAACAGAAGAATATATTATTAGAAATAACAGAACGAGTCCTATTAAATATTGTATTTTTTGTTGATGGGACAGAAAGCCACGAGGTCCGTTTAATCAGGCATGTAATATTGAAATTTATTTTTTCCAAGACATTCTTAGTAGCATCCCGAATATGGGAATCGTGGTGTCGTGGTGGGAATATGGGATTGCCTGGTGTTACAACCCCGTGGCTCTAATAGTCATCTTTATACGGGTACTAAGTCAATCATAGTCACCCTAAGCGACGCTGAATGTATGGGCGACGATATGGACACCTAACATCGGGTGACCCGCATGTTCTTTTGCTCAGCATTTCTAAAATAATATAAAGAGGTAAGATTTGGATGTTTGTATGTTACGAAGAGGCTATCCAATAGAAAGCTACATTTTCATCTAGTAACTGCTAGATGAGGCTGCGAGGCAATATTGTAATATATCCTTAGTCCAACAGGAATAGGAACTAGGTGAGTGAAACCGTGGGGTTTTTTTTTAATTTATTTTTTTTATTCTTTACAAGTTCGCCCTTGACTACAATCTCACCTGATGGTAAGTGATGATTTTGTGAGGTGGAGGATGGAAATCCACACCCCTTTCGGTTTCTACACGACATCGTACCGGAACGCTAAATCGCTTGGCGATACGTCTTTGTCGGTAGGGTGGGAAGCCTCTCACCAGCCGAAGTTCCGCTAGTAAGGCTTTTTTGATAAAAAGGAGATGATGATGATTTTTGAGAAAGAAGGACATTTTTAGGGTTCCGTAGGAGCGATTACTTTAAAGCATGCACCAAGTAACCACACGTCCACATCGATAGTTCCAATAACCTGAATCGCAATGAAATCGATGCACCGCATGGGTCATGGATCAAGTATCAATTACCGGCGACCTACTCTCATCAGCACTCATTAGTTACGACGCGAACAGGCTTCTGAATCGATTTTTCAACTCGTCTGCTAATTTCCACATGGCTAATAGAGGGTAAGTATCTAGACTGACATTATAAAGAGATTCAATTGTTTGTTACGAATAAAGTTCGAAAGTACTGGATCGAATTTAATAATTCTTTCACCGGTGGAAAGCCACATTATTAGCGAGTAGCTTAGGTTACATTTTATCTCTGTAATCCCACAGGAATGGGAACTACGCGAGCGAATGTGTGAATGACGCCGGGCGTCTGTTACTCTATATCTATACTAATAGCATAAAGAGGAAAATATTTTTAGAATTTTATTCATATTAATTTGGATTGAAGTTTTGGAGAGAAGGTTGCGTTACACTCTCTGACAGTTCCTGAATGTCATCTCGATTGGACCCGTCTTCGTGTAAACAAAGCGAACTATCACTATCTCAAGTTGGGCATACTCCGGCGTGAGTTTTAACCGTGTTTCATAATAAACTAGTCCGCTAGTTTATTATAAAGCCCGCGACTTCGTCCGCGTGGAATTCAGTTTTTCACAAATCCCGCGGGAACCATGAATTTTTCCGGAATGAAAAGTAGCTTATATGTTAATCCAGAGTAAAATCTATTTCCATTCCAAATTTCAGCCAAATCGCTTCAGTAGCTGCAGCGTAAATGAGGAACAAACATACTTACACACTTCCACACTTACACACAAACTTTCGCCTTAATAATATTAGTGTGAAAAAAAATCGATTGTTTGTTTGCATTTAGGCTGCGAAACTACCTACTAAACCGATTTTCTTTCACTACTTGGAAGCTATAGGTTATGTGCTTTAGGCTAAATTTTAACCCCGTATAGCGACGGGAAAAACTACGCGGATGAAAAAACCTAAGTTTATTCGTAATGTGGAAAATTATAGGTGCTATTTTCAGATTTGTCATCCGGTTCAGTTTACAGAATTCAATACAAACGAATTAGCCAAATTATGCATCATCGTTGGATTACGTAATAATAGAATGAGCGAAACGCACGAAACGTTTGCATATGTTGCTAACACAGATGTATGCAAATACAGACATACATACATACAATGTATAACTTACGATGATTACATTTCTAATCTGTGAGTAAGTAATTATGGTCTAAGGGCCTGTGTTAGCCAGACTATCGTCATTTACAGGCAAAGACCGAATTAATCCGGTAAGATGTCGTGTAGAAACCGAAAGGAGTGTGGATATTCATCCTCCTCCTAACAAGTTTCCATCATCACTTACCATCAGGTGAGATTGTAGGCAAGGGCTAACGTGTAAAGAATGAAAAAAAAAAGTACCTACCTCCAAATTTTTTTTTCTAAAATTCACTCCCAAGGTTTTCCGCGGGATAGTTAATATGTATTCCAAATTCAAGCCGACGAAGTCGCGGGAATAAGCTAGTTTTGTTAAATTTCCTTCAAAATAATGTGGAAACCTCGAAGTCAGCCGCCAGTTTATCTTTATGGCAATATTTCGCCAAACACTTGTAATCTTAACCGGTTTCTGGTGAAAGGTCGCACATCATGACTTGAAGATGATTTAAGGTTTCGACCTTTGTTACTGCTGCCTACCTCCCAAACTTGGTTTTTTTATTATTACCTTGATAAGGTAATAATAAAAAAACCAAGCAAATGCGTGTCGGGCCACGCGCAGTGTAGGGTTCCGTAGATTATTTTTGAAGATTTTATTTTACGATTTTGTCGATATTTTTATTGTTCATACTCATTCTGAATTACAGCTTTCTAGTATTAATAGTCTCTGCGTTAAACCACGGAGAGACAGACGGACATGGCGAAACTATAAGGATTCCTTGTGGACTACGGAACCCTAAAAAGAGCAAATCAGCATACCTTACATTTTAAATCTGCAAGTAAGTAAGTAATAGTTCAAAAGTAAGTAATACCGTACTTAGATAACTATGCTAGGAGCATTGGGTTGACAAATTTTCATCTAAATCTTAACTTATATTAAAAAGATCAGATTTTTTTTATTGCGATATAACTCAAGAACTACATGACCGATTTCATAATTTCTTTCACCATTAGAAAGCTACATTATCATGGAGTAACACAGACTATATTTTATCTCCGTATTCCCACGGGGACGGAAACAATACGGGTGAAACTGCAAAGCAGCTGCTACTCTATATTATAAAGAGGTAAAGTTTTTTAAGGTAAAGTTTGTACGGGGTAATCTCTGAATCTACTGAACAAATATTGAAAATTCTTTTACTCATAAAAAGTCATGTTATTTGTAAGAGCTATATTTTATCCCTGCAAACCCACGGGAGCGGATAATACAAGACAAAACTGCGGAGCGTCTGTTAAGACGAAGATCTAGCGGTGACAGGCTCCCGCGGTACCGATACAGACATGCAAATCATATCTTACGATTACATTGTAAATCTGCGAACAAGTAAGCACTCGTAGTTATGTATCACTTGCGCACGCGATGCGACGTTTATGTAACCCGATAGGTACACGATAACGTCGCCTTCTGGAAATTGATGCTTCGACATCGGCTACAACGTCATTTAGAAGTATGATGTGCATTACACGCGGCCTTGAATGTAATGACACATTGCACAACTTCCCGTGTTCTAAAATATTACATCTTTTAGAAATAAATAAATATTCTTATATTATAAGCTAGCGGACGCTCGCGGCTTTGTCCGCGTGAAAGTCGATGTAAACTTCTACTATCCCTACCCTACCCATTAAGGCGGCACAAGCGACGGACTCTTTAAAAAAATGGAATAACTTCTCCAGTTTTCCCAACATTTCCCTTCACCGCTCTGCTCTTATTGATCGTAGCGTGATGAAAAGTATACTATAACCTGCCCAGGAGTATGAAGAACAATTGTACCAAGTTTCGTTAAAATCCGTCGAATAGTTTTTGTTTCTATAAGAAGAGATGGTTGGATTTTGTGAAAGAGGACATGTGTGTAAAAGGAGTGGATGATGAGTTGACGAGTAATAGAGACGAATGGAAAAGATTGACATATTTTTCCGAACCCACTTAAGTGGGATAAGGGTAAGGAGATGATGATGATGAGCGAAAATACAGACAGACAGACAGTTTTAAAAATTTTACTGATTGCATTTTTGACATCAGTATCGATCACTGATGGTTATTTTGGAAATATATTTTATGTACAAAATTTACCTCTCTGCAGATTTATTATAAACATATATATATGTATAAGATTAAGTGTCACGTTGTATGTCCTCGATGGACTCTTAACTACTTAACCAATTTTAAACCAATTTGCACATTGGCAACGTGTGCAGTTTGATCCACCTTGAAAGAAAGGATAGCTTATAGATAGTAAGGGTAGGGTACGAATCGGATAAGGATAGGGTGAGAGTGTGGTAGGGATAGAAAAGAAGTAAGTGGATATAAGGTACATATAATATGTAGATATTCTGTGATATAAGTCAAAACGAAGCTTGACCGGGTCCGCTAGTGTATTATAGTTTTCATTTTTATTCTATACAAATAAAATTAAAGTGTCTGTTTATGTAAATTTGTAAATTTTGAATAAATGCACATGAAATATACGCTGAAATTTTTAATTTTTTGTCTGACTGTTATTTACGACTAACCTCTGTAACAGCTGGATCGATTTTGACGGGACTTTCAATGGCAAATAGAACATCTGCATCAAGTGTACTAAGATAGAGCCAATCGATGGATTTTCTAGAAGGTACGCGAGACGAGACCTTCGACCGGATGGAGTAATGGACGTAATAAAAAATACATAAATCACTCTATTAATCACTTGACACACAGTTAAATATTTTATATAAACAATATACGAACAGTTTTACTTGTATCACTTAAAAATAGGCGTCCACATAACTCATAAGTAACGGACGCATCGCATTATACAGATTTTTAATTTTACGGTAGATTCGTGCGATCCGTACGATGCGGATCAGTAGACGCACTTGTAAGATTTTCTATACAAAGAATACTACGATCCATTTGATACAATGCGTCCGATACGTACAATGCGGATATGTGGACGCCTACCATAATGGATTGATTTGGAGTTGCAAGATTAGTGGCATCCGAAAACCATTTTAAAGGTGTACAAAACTAAAGACGATGTCTGAGACCTATCTAAATCGAAGGAGTACAATAGTAATAGATAATCTTTACTAATAATATAAAGCTGAAGAGTTTGTTTGTTTCCTTGAACGCGCTAATTTTAGGAACTACTGGTCCGATTTGAAAAATTCTTTCAGTGTTAGATAGCCCTTTTATCGAGGAAGGTTATAGGCTATATATTATTCCTGCATTCCTACGGGAGCGGGAACCACGCGGGTGAAACCGCGCGGCGTCAGCTAGTCAAAAAATATAATAGATAATTTTTTCATCATCTCTCTAATCTTTTATTACTTACGATTTTTAGACGACGACCTAAGTACTATACATTTCAAATTGAAACGATTTTGGAACTTGACAATAATTATATTAATGGTAGTTCATATCGGGTGAGCTCTCTTACAAAATAACATGAATAAATATCTTAATACATAATATTCAAGTCATAATATTGTGAATAGCCGACTTGGTTTGAATTTTCTATCGTTCACATAAGGTGTAGGCTAACAAGTTACCTACTGTGTGGGCAAGTGATTCAATCTCTGACTCAGCGATTGAACGAATCTGCACGAAGAATGGATGACATGATGATTTGAAAAAAATATTATGAACTTCTAAATTAGACAATGATATTTCCAGTGGAGGTCACTAGCTTTGTAGACCAGTCAAATTAATCCTTAAAATAGAGGTAAGGTTACAATAATTCCCATAGAGCTAAAATGTTCAGAATACTATTTATTATAAATTAATTATGAAGGTCAGGTAATTTTTTCGTCATCTCTCTAATCTTTTATTACTTACGATTTTTAGACAAATGGCACAATATAGCGACTATGGTGTACTAAACAACAGAAAATTTTCAAACCCCCGTTTCTATAACGAGGCAGGCCAGCACGCTTATTCACTATCTTTGACATATGTTAGTTGACATATACGAAATTGAGATTCTTTGAATCTAGTGAGAAATGTCATCTACCTACTGTATGATATTCACGATGGGTTGTGAGTAGGCACCGGATAACATTTGTGACATAGAAGGCATTGACCTCTTATAATAAAAGGACGCACAAGTATGTAGAAAATTTCACTTAAAAACTGGCCAATTTTGCTTCGACAGTTTTAGAATTATTGGTAAAGAAAACTATACCTCAATGCATTGAAATATAGTCCAATATTCAATAAAATCCTAAATTCAGAGCAAATTCAACATTAAGTATTGAGTTTAAGGTTGAATTTGCAAATTACTTGAATTGAGTGCCAAGAAGTTGTGTTTGGCACTCATTGAATAGGAAGGGACGTTTTTTGGTCGCCGATTGTGCATCCACTTTTTAATAGGAGATCGATGATAGAAGGTCAATATTAGTACAAAGTTTAGATGAATAAGTCAACTTGTGACCCGATCGCACTGTCACTGGATAATACGAGTAGTCAAGCCCGCAAGAGAATACACGTGTGCAATGTTAATTATGTCCAATTAATGTCGTAACGCATTCTTTAATAGAATTAAACCTGCTTTGTTATGGACGTTTGTTGCTCGACCCTTTACTGTATGTACTAATAGATACAATGACAAATCCGGTATAAATATTGTCATGATCATTACAGTATGGTCTTCCTATCAATTTCTGTGTCTTAATAAGCCATACTAATAATCTGTCTGTCTGTTACCTTTTCACAGCTAAACTACAGAACCGATTTGTATGAAATTTGATATTTTGATACAAAAAGGATCTCGAAACAGATAGGCTACTTTTTATTCTATAAATATTTGTAGTTCCCGCGGTATTTGTAAAAAACAAACAGAATTTCACGTGTCCCGGTGTCGGCTCGAAGTTTTCCTCTCCGCTTTCAGACTAATTATATAAGAACTAGTCATCATCGTCATCATTAACAACCCAAGTTAGGCTCACTGTTGAGCACGAGTCTACTCTCAGAATGAGCGGGGTTAGGCTAAAAGTCCACCACGCTGACTCAATTGGTAGACTTTACACAGAGAATGTAGAGAGTTATGAAAATTCTCAGGTGTCCAGGTTTCCTCACGATGTTGCTCCTTCACCGTTTGAGACACGTGATATTTAATTTCTTAATATGCACACAACTAAAAAGTTGGAGGTGCATGCCTCGGACCGTGTTCGAACATAAGCCCTTCTAATCGAAGGCAGAGGTCATATCCACTAGGCTAACAAAATTGTCTGTAATTTTTTGAGGAATATGAGCTTAGATTAGGTATTCTATATCTTCTACAAAACTAGAAGTTATTAACCGTTTTTACACTATTCAACTACACAAAAAGATATTTTTACGGAGCTATTTAACTGACGAACACGCTTAAAACTGTGAAACATTCAACACAGAGTTTTTATACTCGCGTGGTTCCCGTTCCCGTAGGAATTTGGGGATAATATATAGCCTATAGTCTGCCTCGATAAATGGGCTATCTAACACTGAAAGAATTTTTCAAATCGGACCAGTAAAAGATTAGGCAGGTCCTTATTTAATTCGTCCGAGTCTCCGCCACACGATGGACCCAGCGACCGCAAGTAAATCTATGGTATGTACGCTAAGATATTCGTCTCTATTTATTTATTATAAGGAAAAACACCTAATCTATACTTTATAATGAGGAAAATTCCGGTTGGAATGTATCATCCTTATTAAATATTAAACACATTCTTGTACACAATATGTGTCAATTTCACAATTTCCTGCAAAATTTTGATCCATGTGTATCATATCTTTTTTCCCAAAACAATGTACAATAATTGAATTGTTTTATCCTGTACCACGAATGTTAATTTGTTACAAAAGCGAATTAATTTCGTCCCAAGGCCAATACATGACGCGGTTAAGCCGCTCCTAATTGAGTTTATCCTGAAGCGAATATCTCATAAAGACCCATTTTTATTCTATGGTCGGGCCTTCCTATTCATTTAGGAAAACGAGAAATTATAAAGGATTTGCGTTGTTACTTCAATTATAAAATAAGTTAAGATATCCTACAGAGGATTAAAATTGAGGATTCGAAAGTGCATTTTAAGAAATTAGATATCACGTATCTCAAACGGTGAAGGAAAAACATCGTGAGAAAACCTGCATACGAGATAATTTTCTTAATATTCTGCGTGTGTGAAGTCTGCCAATCTGCATTGGGCCAGCGTAGTGGACTATTGGCCTAACCCCTCTTATTCCGAGAGGAGACTCGAGCTCAGCAGTGAGCCGAACATTGGTTGATAATGATGAATGATGATGATACTACAGAGTATCTAAAGATATCCACACGCGTACAGGAAAATTCGTTGTAAACGTAAACTTTCACGAAATAAGCCCACAAACCAACATTGGTTAATTACTGAAAACATATTAAATTAAATAATATATATTATTTCTCTGTATTTAAATATGTTGTATTCGGTGGGACAGCTATTATCCATGCCATAATCTCTCGCTCATTCCATCAATTAATTTAAGTTGATTTATTCAAATTGAAATTTTATTGTACCTGTGTATTAATTATAGCAATTATGGATTTAATTATTATTAATATCGAGTAATTTATAGATAAAAGGATGTCATGAATTTTGGTTTTATCAAATAATAATTATAATTATTAATACTTTTTTTTTATTCTTTACAAGTTAGCCCTTGACTACAAACTCACTGGATGGTAAGTGATGATGCAGTCTAAGATGGAAACGGGCTAACTTGTTAGGAGGAGGATGAAAATCCACACTCCTTTCGGTTTCTACACGACATCATACCGGAACGCTAAATCGCTTGGCGGTACGTCTTTGCCGTTAGGGTGGTAATTAGCCACGGCCGAAGCCTCCCACCAGCCAGACCTGGACCAATTAAGAAAATCTCAATCTACCCAGCCGGGGATCGAACCCAGGACCTCCGTTTTGTAAATCCACCGCGCATACCACTGCACCACGGAGGCCGTCAAAAATACCTCATATAAAAATATAAATAAAGTATATTACGCCTTAAAGTAATAATAAAATACCTCGAAAACAAGTCACATTTCCACTGATTTGTTTGGGCTCCAATAGCCTCCCTTGTATAAGCCTACCTGAACTTTAAAAAAAAATGAGCTTTGAATATGCTACTCAAGTAAACTCAACCTTAGCACAATCAATTGAAATGAAACATTTGACTCCAATTCAACACGTAATAATGCAGAAAAGATAACGACTTTCTAGGTAATTACGTACATGCTCTTGAAATACTTTAAGTAAATGATAAAATTAGTTACAAGAAAACTGTATGCTTAACATGGAATATGCATTAATAACACAAGTACAACTCTTGCTATTTCGTTTCGAACCATGAGATGGACGTTTGACCAATAAAATAACTCCTTTAGAACACTGAAATGCTATGCGTTACGTAGATTTAATATTTTAGGTGATAAAAAGTCGATTGATAATTATTTTTATCTGTAGTTAATAAAGCAGACATGTGGGACACACAATTCTTAGTCATACACCATCAACCATCAGCTATGTAAGTACCACGACCAAGCAGGTTTAGTTAAAGTAAAGCCTAAAAATTTAATATAGTACCTAAGTACTATAAGCCGTGATAGCCCAGTGGATATGACCTCTGCCTCTGATTCTGGAGGGTGTGGGTTCGAGTCCGGTCTGGGGCATGCACCTCCAAATTTTCAGTTAAGAGCATTTTAAGAAATTAAATATCACGTGTCTCAAACCCTGGGTCATATAATGCGAAACTCCAAATATCACCTGCTCCAGCTTATTATCCAGGGAAAGATAAAGAGGAAACGAAGGCCTGGTCGTAGACGTACATCTTGGCTCAAGAACTTACGCCAATGGTTTAATATGAGTACCAGATCACTCTTTCGGGCAGCAGTGAACAAAGTTAAATTAGCCTTAATGATTGCTGACCTCCGATAGGAGATGGCACTATAAGAAGAAGAAGAAGAAGTGTCTCAAACGGTGAAGGAAAACATCGTGAGGAAACCTGATTGGCCTAACCTCTCTCATTCTGAAGGAAGTCTCGAGCTCAGCAGTGAGCCGAGGAGTCTCGAATATGGGTTTATAACGACGACCTAAGTACTAGACATTTCAAATTGAAACGATTTTGGTAATTGACAATAATTATTAATAGTAGTTCATATCGGGTGAGCTCTCTTACAAAATAACATGAATAAATATCTTAATACATAATATTCAAGTCATAATATTGTGAATAGCCGACTTTGTTTGAATGTTCTATCGTTCACATAAGGTGTAGGCTAACAAGTTACCTACTGTGTGGGCAAGTGATTCAATCTCTGACTAAGCGAACGAATCTGCACGAAGAATGGACGGTTTGAAAAAAATATTATGAACTTCTAAATTAGACATAATGATATTTCCAGTGGAGGTCACTAGCTTTGTAGACCAGTCAAATCCTTAAAATAGAGGTAAGGTTACAATAATTCCCATAGAGCTAAAAATTGGTATGAATGTAATATACTATTTATTATAAATTAATTTTGAAAAGTCCTCCTTGTGCAAAAAAATTTATTGATGGTGAAAGTGTGTAAAAATTGGTTTTTAGCGTTTTTCAGCTAAACGATGAGTCTCACTGTAAAAATAGTTCAGACAAAAATTGTAGATCATCCGATTCTCTACAGAAAATGTATCTAGACTTTTTTCATAAGTATTGCCATTTCCTTGATACAGCGGTTGAAAGAACTGTAAAAATTATTTTATTAATCATTGCGTCATAGTCTGAGAAGTCGATAAATCTAAATGAATAGGAATTAAAAGTTTGTATTACATAAACCAAAACCAGAAAGCGATATTACGTATTCCTCATGTAGTGCTTAACCATGAACTGCTAACACCACGTGAGGTTGTATACTTCTTATCAGATATTATCTTATCAACGCCTTACTCACCTCATACCGCCGAGCGTTGATAGCGAAAACAGAAAACTATTTTACTGAATTATTTACATCTATACTATATTTAGTAGTTTATAATAAACTGCCACATGAATTCACATGTCTCTTTGGCTGAGTTTATTGTGGGCTTTTCTCAGACCACGGCGCGTTTTTTTTTTCTTTGCAAGTAAGCCCTTCACTACAATCTCGCCGGATGGTGAGTGATGATGAAATCTAAGAGGGAAGTGGGCTAACTTGTTAGGAGTAGGATAAAATCTACACTCCTTTCGGTTTCTACACGACATCGTACCGGAACGCTAAATCGCTGGCGCTTTAATTTTAAGTTTTCGACCAATAATTATCACCATTATCTAATAATTTTATTAACTGACGTTTCGAAAGTGCTTGTAAAGTAAGCCTAATTGAAATAAATGAATAATATTACAAAAAAATAAAGTTTGTGGTATTGCAGGAGTAGTCTCTGGATCTACTGAACCAATTTTGAAAATTTTTTTACCACTAGAAAGCCGTGTTATATGCGAGTGTCATAGGCTATATTTTATCCCCGTAGTTATGCTAACGGGAACGGGAACTACGCGGGTGAAACCGGCGTAAGTATTCGTATTTTACAGCTGCATTTTTAGGGTTCCGTAGTCCACAAGGAACTCTTATAGTTTCGCCATGTCAGTCGGTCTGTAAGCCTGTCCGTCCATCTGTCCGCGGTTTAGTGTAGAGTTTATTAGTACTAGAAACTAGCATGAGTATGTACAAAGTCGTACAACAAAATTTTGAAAAATATTTTTGTACCTACCTGTATTTTGGACACTTATGTGGGATAATAAGTTCAAGGATATGATGATTATTTTACAGTTTGGATCGCGTTGCAAGAACCTGCTCTTATGACTAAGGGCCCCGTATGAGTTCGAAACTAGTATACTATATTCCGACCTTATATTACGTGAGTTTTAGCCGTGTTTTATAATCAATTCATATGATGATTAGTTGATTGCCCGCCTGATTTTACATATGTTTATTTTTTACTTTAAGCATCACTAAATATGCCACTTACTACTATGTACGAAACGATTTCCCGCATAATACGTCATTTCGTACGTTAATACGTTATTTTTTCATATATTTCCTAACGCTTAATACGAGTCATCCCGTTTAATACAACAGATAGATCAGGACATCATAAAGGTCCGTAAACAAGGTTGCAGGACAAGACTAATACATGATATCTTAAAGAACTGAAAGACCCTGACAGCAAACAACCCTTGACATGATGCGATTCTAAACTGAAAATTTCGTAACTGCTAATGCATCAAAATCTTTTTGTCATACCAGAATAAGTGATTACTTTAAGTAGCATAATTAGGTAGTCTTAACACCAAATACACTAATTTTTGTAACTTGACGTTATATTTTTCACTGTCGCCCACCTATATCCCGTATCCCGCTTTCCCGTCTAAGACACGTTTTTAGTTGGGTCCCTGCTAAATCGTATTAAACGGGTTCTACTGTATATAGTTTTAGTGTCTTACTACTATTTACTATTTTATTAGTCAAATTTTCAAGCATCTGAAACACATTTATCCTACCTTAACTATTACTATAGGATATAGATAGAGATTGGCTTTCAAAAATTTACACAGACAATGATAACAAAGTACCTAGTTACCTACGCAATATAATCTTTAATACATATATTAAGATTGATAGCGTATATGGTAATCAATATAATAGATAATGAGCTAAATATATGTAATACCCAATAGATAGACGCTATCAAACGTGTATTAATTGCAACGTGGATGTTTAAAGAGGAATTAATCGATCGAACGTACACTGATAGCGATAAGCTAACGCCGATGATCTCATAATGCAGACGTAGCACAATAAGTATAACAATAAAACTCAAATGCCTATATTCTGCCTGATAAGTACCTACTACAAAAATTCCCGCGAACAGTGGAATATCATTAAAGAAAAGCGTATTGAAATTTAATTTCAGAGTGCCTATTGAGAGTTTTTAATGATTTTATAACGATCGCGTAAACGTAAACGCAAATTTCTAAGGAATTGAAACAGTTGAACAGTAGTGTCACTAGATGGCGCTGTTTCAATTCCTTAGAAATACAATTACGCGAACATCAGTATGAAAACCTTGAAAACTGCCACTAGGCATAATCGCTAAAATGGTGCCTCTTTTTGGGTTATTTTAGTGGCGACTAGTCTAACGTAAACGAGTAGGTGGACGGCTAACAAGCAATCCACGAGCAAATCACGCAGTCGTATAAATCGTACCTTAACTTCTTACTTCGCTAAAAATCTGAAAAAAAGCCACACCATTCAGACAAATCTTTCATATAATATAGCTTTGATAAAAATAACAAATTTAAAAAACACAACTTTTTAGTTTGAAAAATGAAATTAAGAATTTAATGTATTTTTTTCGAACATTCGCTATTTCGTATCGAACAATTAGTGATTTGCCTCATCTCATTCGACGCAAGATTACTTGAAGTTTTTTGCATTGAAATTTCAGGTCGAAATAATGAAGCTGACCTGCACACCTAGCCAAGTGCCACGTCGATTTCGAAAACTAGTAAGATGTATGGAAATGACATTTGCTATCGACAGATCACGTGATCAAGATCTGTCATTCCCATACATTTTTCTAGTTTTCGAAGCGTTTGCGATCGTAGAAAGAGAATCGACGTGTCACTTGGCTAGGGGGGCTGAGATATCATGAGTAGAAGTGAAAATTTTATTAAATTTGAAAATTAGTAATTTAGGCATTTTCATCGTTTATTTCAATGACTGGTAGTTCAAACCAAAAAAAAATATACTACATCGTGTGTAGTTTTTTACAACAATTATTTTGATACCAATTTTACATTGTGGTTCAAACATTAGGGGTACATCAAAACCTAAAGACATTTTTCGAGGTAAGTCATTGGTCTAGTAGCTTTTCCAAACAATATCAAATATACAGGGAAGTTTTAACAATATGATTGTTGGGATCTTCTTTAATAAGTGTTTTTAGCTTGAACCTTTATAAATTCAGTCAACAACAAGAACTGCCGTGAATCACAACCTTGATGCAAACTGGGCCGTCAGAATAACCAATACATCTATTTTTGCAATTCTGTCTGACATCGGATGCCTCGCATTTTTTCTTGTTGTTAGATTACTTTTTATTTAATAAACTAGCAGATACCACGCAGTTTCACTCGCGGAGTTACCGTACCCGTAAGAATACGGGGGTAAAATATAACTCATCGGTAAAAGCGGAAAGAACTATCTTTTAATCTTAAAAGTTTATTATGATTTAATCGGCTTTACTTAATGCATCACTGTGTTGGCACCGCCTTCAAAGTGATCAGAAGGTAGCACATACGATGTTATTTTTCGCTTTTTAGTTTATTTTTATGATTTTGAAGACGCTTCTATTTTTTTGTTAAAAAGATTTTATTTTTCTATTTTTAGTGTGTCCTAGAATTTAATTTTCATGAAAATCGAAGCAGTCTTTACCTAAATTTTTATTAATTAAATTTAAATTAAAATTAAATTTTTATTATTTAAATTGGTTAAGAAATAATGAAGTTATGCGGTAACAAACAAAAAAAAACATACGCGTCAAATTGAGAAGCTGCTCCTTTTTTTTGAAGTTGGTTTAAAATGAGTCCTGGTTACTTGAAATAAATGAATTATTATTATTATTATATACACTCGTCCTGTAATGAGGGAGTTGTAGTGAGCCACTTCCTCATTACAGAAAAGAGTACATAGAGCTAGCGTATATTGTGTGTGTGTGTGTGTGTGTGCCTATAATGAGTAATTATATGAAAATTGTTTGAAAAATCAACATGCAAAACGATTGTCTTGTATAGAGCAGTAGGTATGTAGTAGGTAATCTCGTGTCGGTGCTTCGCTAGCTCTTCTCACGGTCGCAGTGGGCCGGCGACGCGTGCCGATGTCTAGGTCATGTAGTTGACATCCTATTCTGTCGCATTCTCGGATTTTTAAATCCGTACATGCATGTATTCAAACTATGTGGCCTGCCACGTAGGCCGCGTAGTTCAAAGAGCCGAGGGACGTTGAGGTCATAAGGAAAGCGTAGTGTTGGTCGACCCCCCACTAGGTGGACAGAGGATATCAAGCAGGGACCCGCTGGAT